>NC_136266.1:149177396-149439896 GCF_964187855.1 Myxine glutinosa
AGTTGTTGTTGTTGTTGTTTCATGAGGAAGATGGGAGGAGGTATGGGGAGGTCCTAAACTCACTACTGGTGCCATACAATCACATTCTGGTGCAACGAAGAGTCAGAATTAATGGAAACGAGTCCTTAACTGACATAGACTAAGAATAACTAGCAAGATGTCTGAAAGTTGTCTACGTGAGATGCGGTGGACCTGGGCACGACATTTAATGGGGGAAAAAGGGGAAGGTCGGTTCTACAGAGTGTTGTTTACAGACAATGGGACTAGGGAATGGGGGATTGGGGATAGTTGGGGAGTATTGGGGAAATAGGGGAATATTTACAAGCGGATATGGAGGCCAAATCCCATATCCGCAACAATATATATATATATATATATATATATATATATATATATATATATATATATATATATATATATATATATATATATATATATATATATATATATATATATATACATATATATATATATATATATATACATACATACATACATACATACATACATACATACATACATACATACATACATACATATATTGTTACGGTCCGCGGATATGGATGTTGTTTGCCGAGCGAAGGCACCGCGGCCGAACAGTTGTTCCCCGATTCACCCAGACGTTGGCCGTATCGCGCCGCCGCTATTCAATCGGGAAAAGACTAAGACGACGAATGCAAAGAGGAAGAAGAGGACATACAGAAGAGTAACGGGGTTTATTATTATTTACACACACATAAGCAAAAAGAGCAGTCACGGGTATTTACAGCGGACATGAAAAAGCAGGTAACGCAGTGCAAATTACTAGCTTATACTGACTTCGTTTACTACCCAGGACAGCACGAACAGAACAAACTCACGTACGCAAATGGATGGAAGGGTAGGAATCGTTTGGAGGGATGAGCAGGTGGAATCACAGGGCACAGCGAGCAGGTCCACTCCGGGCGGGAAGCGAGGAGCCGGCAGCTCCTTGTATTCGGCTTTACAGCGCACGCCGGCAGGGTCACTTGGCTGGTTGAAACAGGGCTGGTTGAAGCGGCTCTTTGTCAAAGGCTTTTCGTATCTCTCACGCAACTCCGGTGCTACTCTGAACTCTCTCCCGGTGGACTGCCGACCCTCTTACGCACCTGGACTCATCTGCCGTATCTCTGGTGTAGCTTGTCCCAGCGATCGTCGCACCCTTCTCTCATACCTTCAGCGCGGGTCTGACACGCCCTCCTCGGTTTCGGTACCGCCCTCCCCCCCGTGCTCTCTTTCGTGACCTTGTATGGTAATCCCACGGGCTTGTCTCCTTATTTGGGCATGGCGCCGACGGCACGCCCCTCGTGGCGAGCCACGGGCTTGTTTCCTTATTTGGGCATGGGGCTGAACAGCCCCGCCCTTCGTGGAGCGCCCTGGGCTTGCCTCTCCCTGGCGACCCCGCCCCTCCTGTTCAAACAGAGCACGGAGCACATATTCACTATCGCAGCGAAATGAGAGGGCGTGCACCCCACGCTTGTGAACTGCTTTACCCACAGATGGAGAGTTTGGCTGGGAAATGGAATTATTGAAGGGGAGCTATTCTTAATTGATTCGGTGCAATGGAGTGTCCTTCTAATGGAAGACAAGGCCTTACTCTAAAACACATAATAAGATATAAGCTACTGAACAAGGGTTTTATCGTGGCCTTCAATGTGGTGTTTCATGGAATTAACTACCGAGACGCCCTTTTTACCTTTACACAACTCTGGAGGCAGGAGGGGCCATATCCAACCAATGTTACACAACAATTTACCACTACAATACACACAATCAAAAAAAATGCAATCCTCATATCCGCAACAATATATATACATATTGTTACGGACGCGGTTAAAGATGTTATTTACCGAGCGGTTGGTATTACCGCGACCGAACAGTTATTCCCCGACTAATACCCGATTTGCCTCAAACTTTGACCAGATCGCGCCACCGCTATTCAATCGGGAAAACTCTAAAGCGACCGAATACAAAGAGGAAAACGAAGGCAAAGAAAGGTTTGGAAATACTACTAAATTTATTTACTATTCACACACATAAGCAAAAAGACAGCAGTCACGTTTATTTACAAGCACATGAGACGCAGGTGACACAGTGAAAATACTAGCTTATACAGACTTATTGTTACTACCCAGGGACAAGACAAAAGACAGACTACGAGCACACTTACACGGGGAATGATGATAGGGATGGCAGGTGGGTGGCTGGTGGATGGCTGGCGGGATAGGGAGGTCCAACTAGTTCTGCAGCTGATCGACTCGTGGGCAGCCGCCGCTCCTTTGCGGCCCTGCTCCAAACTGCCGTCCAGGCCTCACGCTGCTGTGGCTGCAGTTTCGGTGGCTCCAGCTGCAGCAAATGCAGTTTCAGTGGCTCGAGCTGCAGCAAGTGCAGTTTCGGTGGCTCGAGCTGCAGTGAGTGCAGTTTCGGTGGCTCGAGCTGCAGTTCAACCCTGTACTTCTTCTCGTCTCTCTGTCGTCAAAGCTCATCTCCCTTCTGCCGCTTGGGAAACGCCCTGCCGTGGGTTATATAGGCCCCACCCCTCAACCTTCGCGAACCTCCTCGATGTTTCTTTCCACACCCTCTCCAAGTCCAACCCTTTGTTCGTGGTTGGTTGAGTGGGGCTGACTCACTCCTCCCCTCTATGACGAGGTGGGGACCCGCCTTTCTTCCCCAACCCTGCCTCGTGGTCAATGGCGGCAATTGGAGCGGAGGTAGTTTCCAATCGACGAAAAGGGGGAATGGAGGTTTTGGGAATGGGAATGAAGGGAATCTATCTCTTTCACTTGGTGCAATGGAGTACTTCTATTAATGGGAGACACAGCCTTACCCTAAAACACAGAATAAGATATAACTATCGAACAGGGGTATTCTATGATTGGCTGACGTGTATGCTTGTGGACTAATTATGGGACGCCCTTTGACCTTTACACAGCTCCGGAGGCAGGAGGCGCAGAATAACAATAATAATAATAATAAAGCACACAATCAAAAAAAAATACAGTCCTCATATCCGCAACAATATATATATATATACATATATATATATATATATATATACATATATATATATATACATATATATACATATATATATATATACATATATATATATATATATATATACATATGGGAGATTAAATAAGAGGCGGATGTAGCTTCAGGACGGTCGATCTTTAATGCTTGACAAGCTTTCGACCAACAAAGGTCTTCTTCTTAGTCGTCCCCAAGTTCAGTGGAAGTTGTGCACACGCACACACACACACACACACACACACACACACACACACACACACACACACACACACACACACACACCACACACACACACTTGTGGTTTTGGAATAAAGGATAATCCCCCTCGTAGGTAGACGCACCACAACATGAAGCCTCGCGATAGTTCAGTTATTTCTTAGTGAATGTAAGTGTAGTCCTTTCCTGTGTTTAGTTTTGCGTTGAGCAGGCCTATGAGTAAGTCGGTCTTTTGGCGATAGCATGCCACGTGGCAGGCCTGAACAAGTCTGGCGAGGCCGAAGGGATGAGCTGCAGGAGGAGTGGCCTGCAAGCAACGAGCCGCCAATCAGGGCTCGAGGGGAGTGGCTAACCGTGACGATGAGAGGTGGGGTTTGGAACATTCGAGTAGGGCCGGGGCGGAGCCATATAACCCTGCTCCGAGCCCCCCCACCTCAGTTCCCTGTGAGACGAGAGTGGAGTTCTCAGTCGGAGTCGCGCAGCCCATGAGTTGGAGTTCCGTTCAGAATCGGTGTGTTGGACTTGATCACTGAAATAGCCGAGATTGTACACAAACTTGCCCCGTGCCCCATGCCCTGTGCTCTGCGCTGTATTCATCGCGTGCTCAAGAGGACGACCCATGCCGGGCCACAGACGCGCGATCTCCTCCTGCCTGCCTTCTCCTGCATACGTGCCGTGACCGCCAGAGAGCCACACCGGGCGAGCTGCCCCGGAGCGACCGACGGCAAAGCGCGTTTGGTGCGCGAACTTCTTTTCTTCTTCTCCCCATGTGCGTGAGTGGGCCCTGTGTCTGGGGATAAGTTAAATTGGTTAAGCTTCTGCTCTGTGTCCCCTTTCCTTCTGCGAATCATTGTACATAAATAATAATAAATCGTGTTATTCCTCTTATTTGACCGTTCCCATCCCTTCCATTGATTGGCCTCGCATGGTACGACTGGAACCGCTCGAATCGGGTTCCAGAAAAGTAACGGCACGAGTCACGTGATACGCATACCGCTCGGGCATATTCGATTAAGCGTGGCTTGTGCGAGGTTCAGTCCCCGCTTTCGTGGCAGCGTGGGTTAAAGGTACGTGCGACGTTGACCCGATGCCCTTTTTCACGCTTGCTCCGGAAGTGGCGATTCGGCCTCGTGGACACGAAGATCCATTGGGGAAAAAGGGGTTTAATCCCCCTTTGTAATGGGAACGGGCTTCAGGAGATCTTCAGCAATATGTATGCTGGCTTGGCTCAGCTCGCTGCACTCGCCTACCACGTGTCGTTAGAGGAACGGGCTTGTTTTCGCTGAGGATAATGACTGCACCTGAGTTGCTCTGTGTTGTCATGATTTACACCAATCATAATACAAACAATTATTTTGCACAAATTTATTTGTCGTGTTTGTGATATTACATTTTTATAAGCAATTTAGGTTGAAGATTTTGGTTGAAAAAACTAAAGAAAATTCCAAACACCTCACCACCACATAATTTAAAACACCTCACCACCTCGAAAAACAAAACACCTCACCACCACGAAATTCAACACACCTCACCACCACGTAATTCAAAACACCTCACCACCACGTAATTCAAAACACCTCACCACCACATAATTCAAAACACCTCAGCACCACGTAATTTAAAACACCTCACACCAAGTAATTTAAAACACCTCACCACCACGTAATTTAAAACACATCACCACCACGTAATTTAAATCACCTCACCACCACGTAATTTAAATCACCTCACCACCACGTAATTAAAGGTCCTTCTTGCCCGGTTGCTCAGTTTGGTTGGGCAGGCAGCTCAAGGAAGAGTCTGGGTAGATACGTATTCTTTCCATTTCTTAATAATGGAGCTCACTGTGCTCTTGGGAACTTTCAACATTTTAGGAATTGTTTTATACCCTTCCCCAGATGTACAGATCCTGAGATTTTCTGATATGCCCCTTAGAATTTTATGTCTGAGTTCCACGAACAATTCCTTTGACTTCATGGTCGAGTTGTCAATTGTGGAACACAAACTTGGTTGTGTGTATGTGCAAACATCTTGGACATGATTTTTTTTTATTAGGTCTCGTTGTTGAGAATCTCATGGAGTGTCGGGAGTGTCGTGTCGGGAGTCGTTGAAGTGTCGTTGAAGCTGAAGGGAAAGGTGTATGCTGCATGTGTGAGAAGTGTTATGATTTATGGGAGCGAGACATGGGTAATGAACGTAGAGCAGCAACAAAGGTTGGAAAGGGTGGAAATGCGAATGGTTCGACGGATGTGCGGAGTATCGTTGAGAGAGAGGAAGACAAATGATGAATTGCGAAAGATGATGGGAATAGAGCCCGTGGTTGATGCTGTGAAGAGGAACAGGTTGAGATGGTTTGGTCATCTGTTGAGGAAGGATGAAAGTGACTGGTTGAGAAGAGTGATGGAAATGAATGTAGAAGGAAGTAGAAGACGGGGAAGACCGAGAAAGACTTGGCTAAAGATGGTGGAAGAAGAAATGTGGGCAAGGGGGTTAACAAGGAGAGATGCAGAAAATAGGGCAAAATGGAGAAGATTGTCATGGGGACCGCAAGGCTAACCCCCGCTCTAGCAGGGAAAATGGCGTTTTAAAATGCATGTTGTTGTTGTTGTTGAGAATCTATTACACATCATATTATGCATCATTTGATAAGTGTTTGTTTGACTTCGATGCAATCTTGAAGTTTTGGATGGAATGAGTGAAGCTGGTGACTGTACTCAGGGTCATTGGTTTTCAATGGCAAAAGCAAACATTGCTCTGGTGTTCGGGGTGGAGGGAGGCCCCTCAGTCCTTACTTTACAAATGTGTATCATGTGTTTGAAGACAGTATTCCTTGTCGTAATAAAATATACCACAAGTGGGGAGAATGATCCCATCCGTAAAGAAGCGTTCTTTGCTTGTGCTCGACAATTCCGAGAGGCAGGAAGCTTCAAAATCCTTCTCTCCATGTTTCGAAAAAAAAAGTTGTTGGTCGGTTGCCTTGAGAACTTTGTCCTTCCACAAGGATCAGCTTTCGAATCCTCCAATATGCTTCTTTGGGTAACCCTTGGAAGAGTTGCAAATCCTGTCCGAGCTTCTTGGCCTCACAATCTATAACCACCTCTCCTCAGCAGACCATGTCACCAAACTGCATCTAAAGACTGGCCTGCACCGCGACCTTGTGTACAACGTTCATTGTGAGGCGCTCAGAGCTCACTGCAGTGTATTTTATGCCTCCTTTTGATTTGATGTTATGCTTTAATTTAGTGTTTATTTATTTATTATCGTTGTGGCATCTTGTGCTTTTAATTTCGAGTCTGCATTAGAGCTTCTCATTACTTTATTTCCCCATTAAATATGATGCCATGGCATTCCGATTGATGTTTTTGAAAATATTTGTTGTGCATTATCTTATCTTGAGTGACTTTCATTTTCCTCCAGGGATGCTGAAACGGTTGAGATCGGAATACGATCGGGCTTTGCATTATCGGGAGTGTGTGCGCGTGGGTGTGTGTGCATGGGTGTGTGCGTGTGACATTGGGGTGAGGCGGGAGGAGATGGGGTGGTTTTTGGTTCTACTCTGTGTTGAACTGTTTTTCTTTTGTTCCTTTGAAGGTTGAATATTTATAATCTCGGTACATTGCGGTTTATTGCCGATGATGCTCGCCATGTTGTGCAAAGCGCAAACCCTTCTATGGAAATACATGCTTGATATGTAACCCAGGGAAGACACGGATATCGTTCCCAAATGGGGGATTCGTTGCCAGATGGGTGGGTGAAAGCATTTTTTATTTATTGCAAGCTGTTCGTGGGGTAATGTGATCGATGTTTGCCTTGTGAGCAGTTTCAGGCCTTTTGTAAGCATCGTCACCTGACTATTCAAACTTGCACTGTTGCCTCTCTTTCTATTCTGTTTCTGAACTCTGTTTCTTTCTTTCTCCATCATGTGTTATTTGCATTTGACATGTTTGCTTGTGTTTGTGGGATTTGTGGGGTTTGGATGAGTTCAAGGCTTTACTAATTCATCGTCTGGAGGCTTTTAAACACATTGTTGCGTATATAGGAAACGGTGCCTGCCCCGTGGGTATATAAGTGGAAGTGGAATCGATGATGTCTGTTTCTTCATGCTGCCAGCTCTGTCTCGGCAGCATGGGGTTTCGGAGAAATGCCCAGGAGAACACGGGTCGATAATTTGGAGCCACAAGTTTCCCTGTAAGTCTATACCGAGCGTTCTCCCCTCTTGTGCCCTTGAATTTTTATTTCAACCACCAACATTGTCCATATTCCGACCCTGCGTTCATTTGAGATGAGTTCCACAATTATCAGAAGCTGCTCCCTCCATGGTCCATTTGCTTGGGACTCGTTCACCTTGGATGGATTGGAGTCGATGAAAGATGGAGGAGCGCAGTACCTCGATTGTGCAGCAAGTCGTGGTAAAAAAAGAAGAAAAAAAGAACAATTATTTCGGACCATGAACAACAATGATATCTGTCTTGGAATTGATTATTTTGTGATTCTTTTGAGTGTGAAGTGTAATTTTGAGAGTGATTATTTTGTTATAAATTAAATGCTGTCACTAAATACTCGTCACATGAGCTAGTTATCCATATAGTTTGGGTTTCCCCCATGGGACAAGTATTTATCGAAACTTCTGCAGTTAAAAAAAAAAAGATTTTTTATTTACATTTGTTTGTTTTTATGTAATTTTCTTTCATCTCATTGTTAAACGGTGTTCTCCCACCTCCTTTCTGGTCTTGGACCCTCTACACTTTCCGTGCTTTGTCCAACCCCCCCCCCCCTCTCCTCCTCCTCCCACTCCACTCCACAGGTTTCTGCAGGGCTCTCAGCCACCAACCTTATTCTGGGGAAACTACGTAAATCCAAGATCACCGCTCACCTCCACTCATTTGTTCCTCTTTTTTTTCACTTGTGGAACAAACTTCCACATTCTCTTAAATCTCATTCTTCCCTATAGGTCTTCAAGATAGCTGTTCACCACCATCTCAGATCATCCCCAATCCAAAACCATGATCTTTTCTCCCCTCTTTGACTCCCACCCCACCCCACCCAACCCAATCCCTCCTCCTTCCAAATTTCCAGTTTTTTTCCCTCCCGAGAGTTTTCTTCTGTATCCATGTCATCCACCCCATTCATCCTCTCCTGGCCCTCATTCCCCTCCACACCCATTGTTTGTCCACGTACCTCTATCGTGGCCTTCAACCCTGATGTTGGTGTCCCCCCCTCTCTTTACTCTTCTTTTTGTCCTGTTGTGTCCTGAGCCGTTCAGTTCTGCTCTTCCATGAGCCTTGACTTTGTATACAAAAATAAACAAACATATAAAACTACCACTATGTATGGTGCTCCACTTATTCGCTGTTTATATCTTGAGTTTGAGTACGGAAGGACTGCTCATGAGTGGTATGGTTGAATGTTTTTAATGTCTGCACCATTACATGACCGTACTTGATTGTGGGTGTGGGCTTGTGCTTCGGGACCTCGGTTGTATTGAAGAGTTCTACAGTATCAGAACTGTGTGTGTGTGTGTGTGTGTGTGTGTGTGTGTGTGTGTGTGTGTGTGTGTGTGTGTGTGTGTGTGTGCGTGCGTGCGTGCGTGCGTGTGTGTGTGTCGTTGGTTGTTATCTCCATTTGCGTGTTTCAGGAGGTGGAACGGAGACCTCCCAGGATCCAAAGTATCAACCTCCTCTTTGGAAAGGGATTACGGTTCATGGACCAAGATGTTCAACTTTTTCAGAGTTTTGTTCCAAGGGCTCTTTTCAGGATCGTCACCAAGCCCCGGATTACCTCCAGTTATAGTTTATTGTCCCCCGTCGCACCGCGGAGCGAAAGGGGGACTATGGTTATCTCCCCTCCGTCCGTCCGTGCGGGCGTGCATGCGTGCGTAATCGAAGGACCGCATTCGAATTTGGTGTGTGGGTGCAACCCACGTCAAAATCCAAGATGGCCGCCGCCATGTATGTCTGATGCCACGTATGTCTGAACCTTGTGAGCTGAATATCTTGAAAAATAAGCGAAGTACCAACTTCTAATCTGGTGTGTGGGTGTACCTCGGCACAGGCAAGAACGCTATTGAAAATTGGGTCGCCACATCAAAATCCAAGATGGCCGCCGCCATGTATGTCTGAACCTTGTGAGATGAATATCTTGAAAAATAAGCGACGTACCAACTTCTAATTTGGTGTGTGGGTGTATCTCGGCATAAGGAAGAACCCTATTGAAAATTGGGTCGCCACGTCAAAATCCAAGATGGCCAACGCCATGTATGTCTGAACCTTGTGAGTGGAATATCTTGAAAAATAAGCGAAGTACCAAATTCTAATTTGGTGTGTGGGTGTATCTCGGCATAAGGAAGAAGGCTATTGAAAATTGGGTCGCCACGTCAAAATCCAAGATGGCCGCCACCATATATATGTCTGAACCTTGTGAGCGAAATATCTTGAAAAATAAGCGAAGTACCAACTTCTCATCTGGTGTGTGGGTGTATCTAGGCATAAGGAAGAACCCTATTGAAAATTGGGTCGCCACGTCAAAATCCAAGATGGCCACCACCATGTATGTCTGAACCTTGTGAGCGGAATATCTTGAAAAACTAGAACGGGCACTCGGTAGAGCGCATACCTTCGCCGCAGCTACTGTTCTGTACTTGGCATGGGAGTGTAGGGAACAGAACAACAAAAATACGATTTTGACCTTTTCGTGACCTTGACCTTGACCTTTGACTCGATTGCTCCCAAAATCTAATCAAATGTGTCCCGTATAATAACCAATCATCCCACCAAATTTCATGCAATTCGGTTGAATACTTTTTGAGTTATGCGAATAACATACACACACACACACAGACATACAAATAAATACACAGCGATCAAAACATAACCTTCCGCTTTTGCGAAGGTAATAAGCGAAGTACCAACTTCTAATCTGGTGTTTGGGTGTATCTAGGCATAAGAATGAAATGAATGAATGATCGCTTTAAGGCCATTTTCCCCGCTAAAGCGGGGGTTAGCCTTGTGGGCCCCATGACATTCATGGTTCCCTGTTTGAGGCAATGTTTTTATGGCCGGATGCCCTTCCTGACGCCAACCCTTGGTCACGCTCTTACGATGAGCAGGGATACGGTGTACCTATTCTAAACCGGGGTACACAGCAAGCTGGTACTCAATTTGCCGATCTCGGAAGGATGACAGGCTGAGTCAACCCCCCTGGCATTAATTCAGCGATCGACCGGGATTCGAACCCAGGATCCTGGGATCCCAAGCCGGCACCCTGACCGCTAAGCCAACACCAGGTTGTTATCTCGGCATAAGGAAGAACGCTATTGAAAATTGGGTTAAAAACCACCCACCGTTTAGAGTGGCTATTGAAAATTGGGTTGCCACGTCAAAATCCAAGATGGCCGCCTTGCGTCTTCCACTTTGTCAACTCGCATCACTTCACCGACGGGGGACCTAGGCGTAACGCTTGTTTGTGCTAATATTCCCGGGGATGTTTTAAAAATCTCAGTGAGGTTCTTTTGTATCATTCCTGTTGTGCCAATTATCACTGGTACAATTCCGATGCTCGTCAGCTTCCAAGATCTCTTGATCTCATTTTTGAGGTCCTGGTATTTGGTCATTTTATTGGTGTGTGTGTGTGTGTGTGTGTGTGTGTGTGTGTGTGTGTGTGTGTGTGTGTGTGTGTGTGTGTGTGTGTGTGTGTGTGTGTGTGTGTGTGAGTGTGAGTGAGATTTGCAGGGTCAGTCGAACCTTTCTCTGATTGTTTGGAAGCTATCAATGTTTTGACTCATATTGACCATATTGATTGTGTCTGTGCATAGATGAGGCCTTCCTGGGGGCAGGTGTGGGGTCCTCGTTTTAGGTGGGTTTGGGGTGGAGATGTCAAAGGGACAGGCTGGTGTGCCCTGCCACACCACACTTGAACTCCAATTAGACTTTCTCTGCAATGTTCGTCTTCGTTTCTTGTAAACAGCCAGAGTACAATGTATCTTGTTCATATGTCAAAGGGTGAATATTAATTTATTTAAGCTATATGGGGGTGAAATAGAGGTGAGAACAATGAGTAGAATGTAAGAAGATTATTTTTCTGTTGGATTATATTCAGTTTTGGGTTAAATGACACTGAACGTGCATTCGTCATGGACTTCGTTTTGATTTGTTTTATTTCCGTGTTGCTTTTTACCATCTTCACCGAGCTTATTAATTCTTCAACTCATCCTCAAAAACAAATAGGAAACTGAAAACGATACTTCATGCGACAAGTGGTAAGGAATATATATATATATATATATATATATATATATATAATTCCACTAATCTCTGTCTGTGTGTGTGTGTGTGTGTATGCGACCGCTGTTTCTCGACAACTACCGGTCCGATATACTTGAAACTTGCCAGGTATATTGCTGGGGACCCGAGGATGTGCCTTTTCAAGGTTTCATATTAATCGGACAAGTAGTTACCGAGCTATGTCCAAAAAACGATTCAACCAATCAGAGAGCAGCGAGCTATCACGTGTGCCGAACATGCCGAACTTCTGCCTCGGACGGCACATTTGAGAGCGTATTCATTTATTTCACGTTGGCAAACTATGTTGGCGTTAAACTATGTTTTAAAACTAATTAAAACTACTTTGCGATTCATCGTAACTGCGATTCGTAACTGCCGTTCGCTTTGGCTTTGCGAATGGACCAAACCATTTCATGTAAATAGAGGGGGGGGATTGTCACCGTACTCGCAAGCCGTTCGCTTTGGACCAAACCATTTCATGTAAATAGAGGGGGGGGATATAATTTTAGATATAGATATAGTACGGGCATGCCCTAGTATATAAAAGATACTAGCTTGGCTCGGCTCGCTACGCTCGCCTCACCACGCGTCGTTACTGAGGCACAGGCTTATTTTAGCTGAGGCTAATGACTGTACCTGAGTTGCTGTGTTGTCATGGTTTACACAAATCATATTACAAACAATTACTTTGCACAAATGTATTTGTTGTGTTTGTGATATTACATTTTTATAGGCAATTTAGGTTGAATGTTTTTTTTTCAAGAAAGAACCCCACAGCACACACATAGGGGAGCGGTAGGTGCAGACTGGAAGTTTGGGACGATTACACCTCACCACCACGTAATTCAAAACACCTCACCACCACGTAATTCAAAACACCTCATCACCACGTAATTCAAAACACCTCACCACCACGTAATTCAAAACACCTCATCACCACATAATTCAAAACACCTCACCACCACGTAATTCAAAACACCTCACCACCACGTAATTCAAAACACCTCACCACCACGTAATTCAAAACATCTCACCACCACGTAATTCAAAACACCTCACCACCACGTAATTCAAAACACCTCACCACCACATAATTCAAAACACCTCACCACCACGTAATTCAAAACACCTCACCACCACGTAATTCAAAACACCTCACCACCAAGTAATTCAAAACACCTCACCACCAAGTAATTTAAAACACCTCACAGCCATAAAACACGAAATAAAAACACCTCACAGCCATAAAACAATAAAAACACCTCACAGCCATAAAACACGTAATAAAAACACCTCACAGCCACAAAATTAAAAACACCACCACCACGTAATTCAAAACACCTCACCACCACGTAATTCAAAACACCTCACCACCACATAATTCAAAACACCTCACCACCACGTAATTCAAAACACCTCACCACCACGTAATTCAAAACACCTCACCACCAACTAATTCAAAACACCTCACCACCAACTAATTCAAAACACCTCACCACCACGTAATTCAAAACACCTCACCACCAACTAATTCAAAACACCTCACCCCCAACTAATTCAAAACACCTCACCCCCAACTAATTCAAAACACCTCACCCCCAACTAATTCAAAACACCTCACCCCCAACTAATTCAAAACACCTCACCACCACGTAATTCAAAACACCTCACCACCACATAATTCAAAACACCTCACCACCAAGTAATTCAAAACACCTCACCACCACGTAATTCAAGACACCTCACCACCACATAATTCAAAACACCTCACCACCATGTAATTCAAAACACCTCACCACCACGTAATTCAAAACACCTCACCACCACGTAATTCAAAACACCTCACCACTACGTAATTCAAAACACCTCACCACCACGTAATTCAAAACACCTCACCACCACGTAATTCAAAACACCTCACCACCAAGTAATTCAAAACACCTCACCACCACGTAATTCAAAACACCTCACCACCACGTAATTCAAAACACCTCACCACCACGTAATTCAAAACACCTCACCACCACGTAATTCAAAACACCTCACCACCATGTAATTCAAAACACCTCACCACCACGTAATTCAAAACACCTCACCACCACGTAATTCAAAACACCTCACCACCACGTAATTCGAAACACCTCACCACTAAGTAATTCAAAACACCTCACAGCCATAAAACATGTAATAAAACACCTCACAGCCATAAAACACGTAATAAAAACACCTCACCACTAAGTAATTCAAAACACCTCACAGCCATAAAACATGTAATAAAACACCTCACAGCCATAAAACACGTAATAAAAACACCTCACCACCACGAAATTAAAAACACCTCACAGCCATAAAACACGTAATAAAAACACCTCAGCCACGAAATTAAAAACACCTCACCACCACGTCATTTAAAAACACCTCACCACTAATAATTCAAAACACCTCACCACCACGTAATTCAAAACACCTCATCACCAACTAATTCAAAGCACCTCACCACCACATAATTAAAAACACCTCACCACCACGTAATTATAAATACCTCACCACCACGTAATTCAAAACACCTCACCACCACGTGATTTAAAAACACCTCACCACCACATCATTTAAAAACACCTCACCACCACATAATTCAAAATACCTCACCACCACGTGATTCAAAACCACCACCACGTTATTAAAAACACTTCACAACCACGTCATTTAAAAACACCTCACCACCACATAATTCAAAATACCTCACCACCACGTGATTCAAAACCACCACCACGTTATTAAAAACACTTCACAACCACGGAAACAAAAGTTTGAGGGAGTCGTTAAGTGCCAACACAGACACTGCCCAGATGTGTAGATATATACAGGATAAATGACTGTACCCGAGTTGCCGTTTTGTCATGGTTTAAACCAATCATAATTCAAACAATTATTTTGCACAAATGTATTTGTAATATACGTCATATCACATTTTATAAACAATTGAAGTTGAAAAAAAAATCTTTGCCAAAAAAATTCCAAAATTTTTTACAAATTGGAAGATTTTTGAAAACAAATACCCTTATGACATACCGACGGGAGAGATATGTGCATACCAGAAGTTTGGTACGATTTCACAAAAGTTTGAGAAAGTAGTTCAGTGACAAGACAACACAACACAGGACAGACGTGTTGAGATATGTGATTGGTTTTTGGCTGGGTGTGTGTGTGTGTATATATATATACATACACACACACACACACACACACACCCAGCCAAAAACCAATCACATATCTCACCTGTGATAGAGGGAAATTACCCAAGGTGGATAGGATGGTTCAATTCCGGAGGATTGGAGGACAGGGTTAATTGTGCTCATCTGGAAGGGGAAGGGCAATGTTCAAGATCCAGGGAAGTACAGGGGGCATTACGCTCCTTCGTCATGTCATGAAGGTGCTGGAGAGGATTATAGATGGGAGGATAAGCATGAGTTCCAAGATGGATATTAGAGAAGAGCAACAGGATTTAGAAAGGGTAGTGGACGATAGAAGGGATGTTCATGCTCAGACAGCTGTTGGAGAAGTGGTTGGAGGTGCAAGGTGAAATGGCATTGGGATTTGTGGACCTGGAGAAGGCCTCCGACACTGTCCTGAGAGAGATGTTGATGGCAACACAGAGATGGATGGGAGTGCTTAAGTCGACGTTAGGTTGGTGGAAGGGATGTACAAGGTAACGAAGGGAAGAGTTTTGGTTGGTCCGAGGATATATGAGGAGTTCAGTGTGAAAATCGGTTTGAAGTTGGAAAGCTCATTCAGCCAAGTCATGTTTATCAGGAAGTAAGCAGAAAGGTAAACATGAGTGGTTTTCGGGGGAGGATGTTATATGCTGATGATCTGGCTGTTGTGGTGGAGAGTAGGTGGGAGATGCAGGAAGTTCTGGGGCAGGAGAAGAAAGTATTTCGGAAGCATGGGCTGAAGATGAGTATGGAGAAGACTGGGGTGATGTGGGTTAGGCAGAAGAGAAAATAAATCAATATCAAGTTGGAGGGGGGGGGGGGGGGCAGTGACCTGGTATGCTGGGTCTGAGGCAGACATGTGGAGGAGGATGGCAGACAGCAATATTTCAGGGATTGAAATGGAAGGTTGATGTCGTGTGCAATGCCGGCCTCCCTTTATGGTCTGCGCTGACAGTGAAGCAACAACGGAGGCTGCAGGTTTGCGAGAACATCTGGCTCAGGAGGATTGCGAGAGTGAAGAGGGTGGTTCGGATGATGGATGAACTGAGGGAGGGCATTGGTATGTAGATGAGTTTGTCCGGGTGATTGGTGAAATGACTGCTGAGATGGGCTGGACATTTGGTGCGATAGGGGAAGAGACAATGTCAAAGAGAGCGGATTGTTTGGGGGTACAAGGTAGGAGGAAAAGAGGTAGACCACAGTTGAGATGGCAGGATTGTGTGAGGAGGGATATCAGTAAGGTGGGGGTGGTTGGAGGGTGGAGAGAGTTGGCTGAGGACAGAGGGGAGTGGAGGAGTATCGTAGTCAAGATAGGGCAGGAGCTTGGTGCCATTGGACCTCACCCCTTGAAGGGAAGAGGATGAGAATAAGAAGAATGCAGACTGTGACTGCTGGTTGCATCATTGCTGGCAGCGTGACTGTGCCGTTGATGCAGTGCCCTCCTGTAAATTGGCACTCATTTTCCCGAACTCGGAAGGATGACAGGCTGTCAACCCACCTGGTGTTATTTAACAGTACAAGGACTCAAGCGCAAGACCCAAAGATCTTTAGCCAGCCACTTTAACCATCAAGCTAACAACAGGCTACTTGGACAAATAAGGGATGTGAATGAAGGCAAAAAGGAGCGGTATGAAGGATTCATGGGGTGGACAAGGTGGATAGAGAAGGAAAAACTGGAAATTTGGAAGGAGATAGGATTGTGCAGGGTTAATATGGGTACAAAAGATGATGGGTTTGGATGGGGAGTTTGTTAAAAATAAAAAATAAAAATAAAAAAGCATTAAAAAAAACAAATAAAAAAAGATACTGTTTCATATAGTTAATGTGGGTACAAAAGATGATGGGTTTGGATGGGGAGTTTGTTAAAAATAAAAAATAAAAAAACATTAAAAAAAATATAAAAAAAGATGCTGTTTCATATGGTTAATGTGGGTACAAAAGATGATGGGTTTGGATGGAGAGTTTGTTAAAAATAAAAAATAAAAAAACATTAAAAAAACAAAAAAAAGATACTGTTTCATATGGTTAATGTGGGTACAAAAGATGATGGGTTTGGATGGGGAGTTTGTTAAAAATAAAAAATAAAAATAAAAAACATTAAAAAAACAAATAAAAAAAGATACTGTTTCATATGGTTAATGTGGGTACAAAAGATGATGGGTTTGGATGGGGAGTTTGTTAAAAATAAAAAATAAAAATAAAAAAACAAATAAAAAAAGATACTGTTTCATATGGTTAATGTGGGTACAAAAGATGATCGGTTTGGATGGGGAGTTTGTTAAAAATAAAAAATAAAAATAAAAAAACATTTAAAAAAAACAAATAAAAAAGATACTGTTTCATATGGTTAATGTGGGTACAAAAGATGATGGGTTTGGATGGGGAGTTTGTTAAAAATAAAAAATAATAATAAAAAAACATTTAAAAAACAAATAAAAAAAGATAGTTTCATATGGTTCATGTGGGTACAAAGGAGGGTTTGGATGGGGAGTTTGTTTAAAAAAAAAAAAAAAAATTGTTTTTTTTAACAAATAAAAAAAGATACTGTTTCATATGATTCGGTTTCATATGATCAAGCATAATAATTTAACCAAAGGATTTGCATATTTTCACCGACATTGATGTACGATTGTTATGAAATTGTATGATCTTCCCAACCAGTCATGGTGGGAGCTAGAAATGGGAATACTGGGATTGTGGAATGACGTTTGTGGATAAAAAAATATGTATTTTTGGGAAGAGGAAGGGAAATAATTGAATTTATTTTACCTTTTCTGTTAATTATTTTTAAAAATTCACAAGGCTATCCTTTGATGCAGACAAATCCCCAGAAGAGGAAGATTCTGTGGATGGAAACAAAGGCAGCTCTGCTGCTACCGGGTCTCTTCGTGCACCATTAGTCAGGAGTGTTCCCACCATGCCTGCAGTCCTTCCTCGGAAACCACTCCACAGTGCCCCCGTTCGGACACATAACACAGGTGAGTAATGGGAATTGAATTTGCTTCGTTTGCAGTCTTCCAAATGTTATTGGACTGTCTTATCAACTGGAACGGCACTCAGTAGAGCGCATACGTCCACCATGCTTAACAGTTTCTGTTTTGTATCCCATTGATAGGCCGGATCTGAATCTGGACCTGAGCCAAAATCGAATGTGTTTGTTCTTGTCACCTGACCAACCCATTCACCAAGTTCTGTCCGAATCCGTCCACAACTTTTTGAGATATGGTGCTATATATCATTTTGGCCCTATCTCTTAAGGATGAAGAAGAGAGCCTGGTGTTGGGCTAGCGGCTAGGGTGCCAGCTTAGGATCCTAGGATCCTGGGTTCGAATCCCGGTCGATCGCTGAATTAACGCCAGGGGGGTTGACTCAGCCTGTCATCCTTCCGAGGTCGGCAAATTGAGTACCAGTTCACTGGTAATTCCCTGCTTGTCGTAAAAGGCGACAAAAAGGGTTGGCGGCAGGAAGGGCATCCGGCCGTAAAACATTGCTTCAAAAAGGGGACCAAAAAAAAAACAACAACCACGGTCCCCGAAAAAGGCCAACCCCCGCTTTGCGGGGGAAAATGGCCTCTAAAGGTGTTTTTTTTTTTTTTTTTTTTTTTTTTTTTTCTCTTCAGGATGAAGAATCACCTATTAATAAAACATTTTCTCGGTTCCGGATTCGGATCTTCACCAAAATCTAATCAATTCGTTGTCACATACCAAACGTGTCCATCAAGTTTCCTCCTAATCCATCCGAAACATTTTGAAGTATCATGCTACAAGCAAAAGTGCCCGTCCTCGATGACGGGAAAAGTTTAAGTTAATAAATATCCTGCTTGCAAAATAAAATATGGCATCAACATTTTTCATGCCTGTTCTTCCGTCATTTCAAAAGTGAATGTTGAGCTTTGCTTTCGTGCGCAGCTTTTCAAACACAGCTCAGGAAACAGCCGCTGTAAACGAGAGACACATGAACGCACGGACAGACACCACAATTCACAATATCAACAGAGATTTATCGTTTTTAGCTGTATCTCTCAATCGTGAAGAATCTGGGAGGGGGTGAGGGGAAGGGGGTTGACCAAAATAGGTATTTGCTCTCTTCTCTGAAGCTGCAAACACGATTTTGATAAAACTTGGTCATAAGCTTCATATCTGGTGCCTAGCAAAGGTATTTTGACAGCATCGAAGTCTGCGCTCATTGGGGGGGTTACGGGGGTGTACCCACACAATTTCAATGAAACTTGCCCACAACCTTCATTGCTCATGATGTACCAAGGTTTGTTTATGGCATTAAAAAAATTAAGGTCTCAGGTGGTCTGTGGGAGGTTTGACCAACCCCCGCACCCCCCCCCCCCCCCCAACCCGGAAAAATAGGTATTTGCTCTCTTCTCCAAAACTACACACAAAATTTGGATGAAACTTGATTACAACCTTCATCACCCATGATGCCATGATATACCAAAGTTTGTTCACGGTATTAAAAATATCAGGGTCTGTGTCGGTCTGTGGGGGGTTTGAATGACTGTAGCTCCTGATTCAGGTGAGCTTCAAAACCCACGGTCCTATTTCTTAGCTAGAAATTTGTCCATAATTAGAAGACATCTCATCAACATTCACATGTCACTTACTCTTAAGACTATTCAATCGGTGTCGTTCTAAAGTCAACCAAGTCGAGATATGTCCAGGTGTAGCTGACGATTGCGTCGTTTCAAGGTCAGTCCAGTGTTGTATCGGTCAAGCACAGGGGCTCTTATGTCCTACACTGTGAGATAATTCGGTTCTAATTTTAAAAGTGAATTCCTAATTACTAAATCAGGATTGTTTGCAAAAACATGCTCGTCCATATAAAATGAAGGAAGGTACATCATGGCTTTCCATGGGCGTTGTTTCCAGAGCCATGTTGGGGATTGTTGTTTCTTTCCCCTCCCTGATGTACGATTTTGAGACAGAAAAACAGCACATAGGGAAAAGTAATGAGATCAATAAAACAAAGAGTCGATAGTAACATTAAGCATCCAGACAATATTGAAAGCCTCCAAGAACCAGGTAAAGGGTGCTCTGACTACTTCCCAACCGGTACAGACCAGGCAGGAAATGTGGCCGAACACTACTTATCCTGGCTCACTTTGTATTGGTCCAACCCATTTCACAAAAAAACATTATCGTGTACTGACATTTCTATTTGACAAAACCAATCGCTTCACTTTGAAAAATGGAAGAAGTAGTGGTGCAGCAGGAAGAAGCCACCAAAATAAATTGCCGAGCAACGTTGGTATTGTCAAACAGTTCATGATTATCTCTTGAATAACGCTGCTTCGCCTGGAAAGAAAGAAATAGATATCCGTACTCCTTATAAAGAAGGTTTGTCTGTTTCTGTGTGCAAAGCAAATTCAAAACCGTTTAGGGGGCTTGGACATATTTTATTGGGACAAATGGGAATAGGGGCGGAGACATTTTGTCTCCACTTCAGAAAATCCCAGAGGAATCCCTGAGATATTAACACTGGATATTAATTCATCATTGGAAGTCCAAATTGGGTCCAAACAAAATATTGAGGGGTTCCAGGGATGACTTCCTGGGTCGTAGTTTACAAGGATGAAAATGAAGGATTGTTACCCATTTGTAATTCGAGACCTTTCCATGACAAATTGTGTGGCAATTTACGGTACCTACGAGTTTCCTCCAGCTCAAGTTTTGTCTCCAAGCAGGATCGGGCGTGAGTGCACGAGAGAAAGCCGGAGGGGCAGTGGACGAAGAAGATTTCATTCGCAACTTCGAGGATGCCCCAACTGTACAGGTAGGTTTCACCAGGTGCCATGTACCTGCTGATAGAGCATTGAAATACCAGTATTCATTTGCAGCAAATATCTAAAATCCATTGATTGGTACTTTTATAAACCTTACCTTGATATGAGGATAATTTGAACACGGTGATGCTTTGATTACTGTTCTTTATTCACATGACATTTGTTTACATTTGAAAGATTTACTCAAGCCGTGACTTGGAAGAAAGCCTCAACAAGATCCGCACGGTCTTGTCTGACGACAAGCACGACTGGGAGCAACGCGTGGCTGCCGTGAGTGTTTATGCCCCACATTGTGTGCATGCATGTGTTTGTGACTTGTATGTCAAATGTAATTTACAAGTGCTATCGCCTTTTTTTGGCCTGTTCATACGGAGGGTTCGTAACAATAGGTGTGAATTTCACTAAAATGGTAGAACAGGCATGGACGATTGAACAACAGTTGTATGTATATAAAACAACAGGCATTTTAAGGCCATTTTCCCTGCTAGAGCGGGGGTTAGCCTTGCGGGCCCCTTGACAATCCTCTCCATTTTGCCCTATTTTCTGCATCTCTCCTTGTTTAACCCCCTTGCCCGCATTTCTTCTTCCACCACCTTTAGCCAAGTCTTTCTCGGTCTTCCCCATCCTCTACTTCCTTCTACATTCATTTCCATCATTCTTCTCAACCAGTCACTTTCATCCTTCCTCAACACATGACCAAACCATCTCAACCTGTTTCTCTTCACAGCATCCATCACAGGCTCTATTTCCATCATCTTTCGCAATCCATCATTTGTCTTCCTCTCTCTCAACGATACTCCACACATCCACCGAACCATTCGCATTTCCACCCTTTCCAGCCTTCGTTGCTGCTCTACGTTCATTACCCATGTCTCGCTCCCATAAATCAAAACACTTCTCACACATGCAGCATACACCTTTCCCTTCAGCTTCAACGACACTCCCCTCATCATCAGCACGCCACTCAATTCCCGAAACTTCTTCCATGCACATCTCACTCCAGCAACCATTGTCGAGTCTGATCCACCTTCTCCATTCAACATGTCTCCTAGGTAACAAAATGTTTTCACACCTTCCAGCTTCACGCCGTCTCCAAGATCTAACTCAACATTTCCTCCATCTGCAGCTCCCTCTGTGCACACCTTACATTTGAATGTAGCTGCCACAATGGTTAATGACCCTCTCAGACCACTACATTTTTGATGAACTCACTCTGCGCACATTGTACATTGAATGGAGTTCACTCAGACACCCTTTCTGCACACAGCACATGGCCACTTCCCAGTTCTTTCCACCTCACCACATGCTTTACCACTTGCCATCACCTTCGTTTTTCCGATATTCACCTTCAGACCTTTTGCCTCCATACATTCCTTTCACTTGTTCATCTTCTCCTTCAGTCCATCCATACTTTCCGCAACCAACACCAGATCATCTGCATACAACAACTCCCACGGTAAACCCTCCTTTACATTCCGAGCCAGCACCTCCATCACAGCTACAAATAGTGGTCGACTTAGTACAGTCCCCTGATGCACTCCCACCTTCACCTCAAACTCACCACTGTTCCCGTCCTTCGTCCTTACAGCTGTGCGCGCTCTTTTGTACATTGCCATCACTACTCTGATCAACCATTCCTCCACTCCTAACTTCCTCAATGCCCATGTCACTACTTCGCGTGGAACCCGATCGAATGCTTTCTCCAGATCAACAAACCCAAGAAACAACTTATTCCTCTTCTCCATGTACTTCTCCTGCAACTGCCTCACAATAAAAAGCGCGTCTGTCGTTCCTCTTCCTGGCATAAATCCAAACTGCATTTAGTCGATCTTCACTTTCTTCCTTATCCTCCTCTCCAACACCCTTTCCAATACCTTCATTCCATGCTCCAATAACCTTATCGCTCAGTACGAGCCACACTCCAGAGGGTTACCTTTCCCCTTGTATAGAGGGACGAGGGTATTCAGTTCCCAATCCACTGGAATGCGGCCTTCTTTCACCACCAGACCAGTGAAATATTAAACCACGCACAGATGTATGTACGTACACACACATATACAGCTGTTTGTAATAGCAGAGGAATCTGGAACCTTTTCTGCAGTCATTCTCATCATTTTTTGCCAATGAATGAAGTGATAAGTTTTATAAACACAATGCATTAAGGGTCCTTGAATGTTTTGTCCTGCAGCTGAAGCGACTCCGCTCCTTGTTGATCGCTGGCGCCGCTGATCACGATTGCTTCTTCCAGCACTTACGGCTACTCGACAGTGCGTTCAAACTCTCAGCGAAGGATTTGCGTTCCCAGGTTGTCCGTGAGGCTTGCGTCACACTTGGGTGAGCTCGTGCACACTGCTGTTGAGCTAGGCTTCGTATTCCATTTACTTTCTCAATTTCTTCAACGTTTTCTTCTAAAATTCCGAAGTAATGATAAAATCTCAGCCTTTTGGAGAGAGGTGCACGGTGCACGCATGTATTTGCCTTGGTTTGCTGTGCTTAATTGCATTCTTGGCAAGGAAACATTTCACTTTAATCTGATAGTCTAGGAACCCGGTTTCAAAAGGGCCACTAAAATGGATTTTGTGCATCCCCTCTACATTACTTGTACAATATGACCAAACTTGTTTTTTTGTCATGTATATTAATGACTAGTTTTAAAACCTATCAAAAATGATGGGTTGGAACAGTTTATTTGATGGTACAGCTTTGTGAGCGTGCTAAAGTCTGAATCCTTGGCCTCATGTCATGTGTGCTTATGTCTTTTTTTTTTAATTTATGAGACTCAGACATCATACGAACGTAAATGAACACTCGTTTCACTCTGCGCACGTTGCACATTACATGCAGCGAATTTCATCTCCCTGCGTCTTGTATTTATTGTTATTAAAAAAACGCTTCTGTACACTGCCCGTGAGGCTCGGTTTGCAAGCCATCGTCTGCAATTCCAATAAAAGAAACATATAATTATTCTTTTATGGAAAATGTTTTTCAAGTTTGTTTTATCCTCAAAAATAGACCGTAGTGAACACACATTCGTGTTTAAAGATTGAACTTTAAAAACTACCCTTATGAAGGGGAATAGACATCTGTACAAACACACAAACAGACGTTGGGTTATATGTGGTAGATTGTCTGTTTGAAGATTATTTTGTATGGTCATCGAAAACATTTGTGTGGTAGATGACATTAAAATTTTTTATCTTTGAGAGTTTGGCTTGGAAATCAGTCGTTAGAATTAGGAAGAGGTAAGTAAATGACAGATTCTATACCATAATTGATTATGGTCATATATCTTGAACTGACTTTGTTAATCACTTGCAAAACTAGAACAGTACTCGGTGAACAGTTTCCATTTTGTGTGCCACTCATAGGCCGGATCTGGATCCAGAGGTGAAACAAAATCTCATCGGCTTGTTCTTGTCACCTACCCAACTCATTAACCAAATTTAATCTGAATCCGTCCATTACTTTTCTTGAATCCTGAATCCCTCCAAAGCAAACAGACAGACAGGGGTGAAAACATAACTTCCGTCCACCTTAAGTGGCGAAGGTAATAATGCAAGAAAAGCATAATTTTAATTGGGACAAAATAGCAGAGGAACTATTCCAATATGGCCTACTATGGTAATTAGAAGTTCTATGATTACTAATACTAGATACGACTATAAAGTTACTCAGTAGAGCGCGTTCCTCCGCCATGCTCCGAACAAAAACTAATTGGCTTGTATTTGTCACCTTACAAAATTATTCACCAAGTTTTGTAATGGCTCGGCCACAACTTTTTGAGATATCATGCAATATTATATCGTTTTAGCCTGGTGTTGGCTTAGGGTGCCGGCTTGGGATCCTAGGATCCTGGGTTTGAATCCCGGTCGATCGCTGAATTAACGCCAGGGGGGTTGACTCAGCCTGTCATCCTTCCGAGGTCGGCAAATTGAGTACCAGCTTGCTGGGATGAATCAGTGCCGTATATTAACAGAGTCTGGCCAGCCTTTGATCTGCTCAACTCCCGCCGTGATTGGTCGAGCCCGCGTCACGTGGTTTACAGGCGCCATTTTGCATACCACCTCAGTCGAGCAGCTTTCCCGCTGCACCCAATCCGTGCCATTGCTTCGTATCGTTGCATATTTCATTTGAGTAATATTTCAATAAAATCAACCAATATGGTGTGTTGTGCCGCTTGGGGATGTTCTGTTAGACCAGGACAAGGTCGTATAATGCACAGATTTCCTCGAGACAAGGAACGAAGTGCCATTTGGGCAGTTAAAATACGCCCAGTTGGATGGAATCCACCACCTTACTCATATTTATGTTCGGTAAGTGAAATTGCTTAATATATATTGGTTTCAAATCAAAAGTGACGTGACACGTGTGTATTAGGTCTCTGGTGAGCTTAACATTTATTTAGTCAACCATATATATATATATTATACATATACACACATTTGATATATATATCTATTTTATCTAAATATATCACCAAGGTTATAATGTTTAATGGCGGATTTCTTCAAGAATAACAAATAAACAATGTACCTCTGAGTCTGTTTACTTTTTTATTGCTGATTATGGTGCGAGTCAAGTTATAACAACATTTGTGAACCCAAGCTAATGAATAAAATAATAGACATTGTACCTTTGTAGCATTATGGGAATATTGTATGTTACGTTTCCAGATAATAGATGAAAACTAGTATACAAGCTCCATTTTATCAAATTACAATTTCATGCCAAGAGAAATACAATTTATCAGTATTAGTCAGAGAGCCTACTACACTCTATTTCAACCCATAGCATACAAAAGGTTTGACCCCCTAGAGTTGTTGGGGGTATCAAGCTGAGTAAAAAAAAGTATGTAAGATTGACCCCCCCTGCTGGAACTAGTCACCAGACCCCCCTAAAATGACCCCAATAATGGGTTATTTCAACCCATCTCATACATGGACCAAATTTGGTTACAATATAGTGTCATGTCAGGACATTACAAAAATGTCAAATCTAACAACTTACCCTGCTGGAAAGGTGATGTTAGACCCCCCGCAAAGTACCCCCCAAAATGGGTTATTTCAACCCATCTCATACATGGACCAAATTTGGTCACAATATAGTGTCATGTTAGGACATTACAAAAACATCAAATCTAACAACTTACCCTGCTGGAAAGGTGATGTTAGACCCCCTGCAAAGTGCCCCCCCCTAAAAACGGGTTATTTCAACCCATCTCATACATGGACCAAATTTGGTTACAATATAGTGTCATGTCAGGACATTACACAAACATCAAATCTAACAACTTACCCTGCTGGGTAGGTGATGTTAGATCCCCCGCAATCTCCTATTGCATATACGAACCAAATTTGGTCACGATGTACAAATATAACAAATCTAACGTTACCCTTCTGGAAAAGGTGGGTGATGTTAGACCCTTCCTCAAAACAATCTACACACAAAATACATGATACTTCAAATATATAAACTCACCATCAGTCAATGAGGATTACTATTTATTATCACAAGACTCAAACATAAACGAAACATGACTTCCTGTCAGCAACAGAGCTCTTATTTTAGGGAAGACATCATGATTTATCGTTGTTTTAAAATTCATTTAAAACAATAAATGATACAGGAATAGGTCATTGGTGTGGTCATCAGCATCATCATCAGCGTGGTTTATTAAGTTTATTAAGGCTACACAGAGAGAAATGTTTACACAGCTTGTGTACAATTTTACACATTTCTGATGTTAAAATAGAACTCCAAAACTGTTATGTAAACATTTACATAGGACCTGATATGTAAAATTTTACTAATTAATTATGTTAAGTTTTACATAATTCATATGTAAAAAAAAATTACATATCTCTTATGTAAACTTTTTGCACAGTAATTATGTAAAAATAGAACTCCAAAACTATAATAAATAATATATTGTTTACTGAACTAATTATGTAATTCGCGATTCCCGGTGCACACGAAGCGGTGAGATGCTGTCATAAATATCTGCCAATGTTACCGTAGTGCAGTTCAATCTGAGGATCCTGACTTAACGACTGTGTGACATGAATCCTACTTGATTTTTGCTTTAATTATCATCGTGTCGGCAAATTTGAAATAATCACAGCATTCTACAGTGTATGTGAGTCATAATAATTGCAAAAGAGAATGTATAATTACCTTCAAACCATGCAAAATCGGCAGACATTTATGACAGCTTCTCACCGCTTCGCGTTCACCGAAAAAAAATGGCGACGGGAATGGCGACTCTAACATAATTAGTTCAGTAAAAGAAAATCGGCCTTTACTTAATATTTATGTATTTTACAATATACACAACACGTTTTGTAACAAAAAAACTTTAGTAAACTCCCTTGATTACATAATAAATGTGAATATGACAAGTTTACACAAAAGTTATGCTCTATTATTGTACATACTATTAGGCCTATGTTATACTTTTACAAAATAATGAGAAATGAAAGAAAACATAACTTTCTTTACATTATTTTGTGTAAAAGAATACCAAACTCTGTAAAATGCCAATGTTACATTACAAATGTGTAATATGAAATTTACGCAAAAGTTATGTTCCATTTTGGTACATAAAATTGGGTTAGATTAAGTTTGGGTTTGGGTACTTCAGATTAAGTTTCCATACTTACTATATGAAAGCATGTTGCTTAAAAACTGGAAAATCTAGAATATGCAGTTCCTCAAGGAGGGGCTCGTTCAGTATCTGTGAAAGTTAAATACAAAATGTATTTGCTATTTGACCATATAATGCTCATGAAATTTAGGATAGTATGCCTACAAGTCAATCATCTCTGATTGGTTTCATTCAGGCTTCTATTATTATATTATATTTGATCATGTCATGCTATTATAAGTGCATCAACAATATTTTATTGGTTGTCCTCTATTGGCTTCCGTAGTTTACAAAAAATATTACCAAGGAGGGCCTAGCAAGGTCATTTGCATACTTTTACTAAACTAGGGGCATTAAATGATGATGTATGTCAATGTACAGACATGTCTTAAGCTGTTAAGTTGTTACATTTGATAATTTGTAATATCCTGATGACATGATTGTGACCGAAGTTGGTTCATGTAAACGATGGCTTGAAACAGGGGTACTTTGGGGCCGGGGGGGGGGGGTCTAACATCACCTACCCAGCAGGGTAAGTTGTTAGATTTGATGTTTTTGCAATGTCCTGACATGACACTATATTGTGACCAAATTTGGTCCATGTATGAGATGGGTTGAAATAACCCGTTTTTAGGGGGGGGCACTTTGCGGGGGGTCTAACATCACCTTTCCAGCAGGGTAAGTTGTTAGATTTGATGTTTTTGTAATGTCCTAACATGACACTATATTGTGACCAAATTTGGTCCATGTATGAGATGGGTTGAAATAACCCATTTTGGGGGGTACTTTGCGGGGGGTCTAACATCACCTTTCCAGCAGGGTAAGTTGTTAGATTTGACATTTTTGTAATGTCCTGACATGACACTATATTGTAACCAAATTTGGTCCATGTATGAGATGGGTTGAAATAACCCATTATTGGGGTCATTTTAGGGGGGTCTGGTGACTAGTTCCAGCAGGGGGGGTCAATCTTACATACTTTTTTTTACTCAGCTTGATACCCCCAACAACTCTAGGGGGTCAAACCTTTTGTATGCTATGGGTTGAAATAGAGTGTAGTAGGCTCTCTGACTATATGCTGTATGCAGCTGACAATAAATCGTGTGCCGCGACAGGCAAACAATTCGTGTGAATAAATGATGCCGCTTGCAGATTTTATTATTCCAATAACAAACAACACGTCACTTTAACTTGAATTAGTTGTTCCTCATTAAATCTGCGACCAAACAGTAATAACATCGATTCCCTCATCACAGAACTACAGGATTGCCACAGCTGACATACATCTCGCAGTGCCAGCACGCGAAGTTAGGTATGCAACATGGCGCCAGTATTTCAGTTGGCCAGACTCTCAATATACACGGCACTGGGATGAATGATCACGGTGTGTACCCCGATTTAGAATAGGTACACCGTATCCCTGCGCATCGTAAGAGGCGACCAAGGGTTGGCGTCAGGAAGGGCATCCGGCCATAAAAACATTGCCTCAAACAGGGAACCATGATTGTCATGGGGCCCGCAAGGCTAACCCCCGCTCTAGCAGGGAAAATGGCCTTAAAACGATCATTCATTCATATTCAGTGTATCGTTTTTGGTCCCATCTCATCTCTCACCAAAATCAAATCAATTTGTGCTTGTCACACACCCAACCTGCCCACCAAATTTCATCCAAACCTGTCCACAACTTTTTGAAATGTCCTGCACACAAACAAGCAAATAAACAGACAAACAAACATGGGTGAAAACATAATCTTCGTCCACCTTCGGTGGCAGAGGTAATGAGCAAAAGCAATGAAGGTCGATGTATCCCCACATAATCGTGAAAATATGAGGTGCTGTGACGATGCACATTACGAAAGAGAATATAATTTTGGTATTAGTATGAACTCCATAAAGTTATTGAATTCCTGTAAACTTGATTTTTTTTTTTCAATACCAATGAAGCAATTATTACCTCCGCCACCAAAGATGGGCACAGAGGTTATGGTTTCACCCCTGTCTGTCTGTACGTCTTTCTGTGAACAGGATATCTCAAAAAGTCGTGGTCGGATTCGGACGAAATTTTGTGGACAGGTTGGAAGTGTGACAATAATGAAATGATTAGAGTTTGGTAAAGATCTGGATCCGGATACAATAATTTTTAAAGTGAAACTTCACCATCGTGTGATCGGGCGAAAAACTATATATAGCACGATATCTCAAAAAGTTATGGACAGAGTTGGACGAAACTTTATGGACAGGTTGGGTGTGTGACAATAATGAAATGATTAGAGTTTGGTAAAGATCTGGATCCGGATACAATAATTTTTAAAGTGAAACTTCACCATCATGTGATCGGGCGAAAAACTATATATAGCACGATGTCTCAAAAAGTTGTGGACAGAGTTGGACGAAACTTTATGGACAGGTTGGGTGTGTGACAAAGGCGCAACATTTTGATTTTGGTGAAGATCGAGATCCGGATACAATAATTTTTTATTTTATAAAGTAATTCTTCACCATTGAACCAGCCTGGTGTTGGCTTAGCGGTTTGGGTGCCGGCTTGGGATCCCAGGATCCTGGGTTCGAATCCCTGTCGATCGCTGAATTAACACCATGGGGGTTGACTCAGCCTGTCATCCTTCTGAGGTCGGCAAATTTAATACCAGTTCACTGGTAATTCCCTGTGTATCCCAAGAGGCGACTAACAGGGTTGGCGGCAGGAAGGGCATCCGACCATAAGCCGAACCACCTGTAGAGGCCATTTTTCCCCGCAGAGCAGGGGTTGGCCTTTTCCGGGCACATTGGTCCCCTTTTTGAGGCAATGTTTTATGGCCGGATGCCCTTCCTGCCACCAACCCTGTTAGTCGCCTCTTGGAATACACAGGGAATTACCAGTGAACTGGTATTAAATTTGCCGACCTCGGAAGGATGGGGGTGAAAATCTCATCGGCTTGTTCATCCGAATACCCCCCTGGTGTTAATTCAGCGATCGACCGGGATTCGAACCCAGGATCCTAGGATCCCAAGCCTGCACCCTAACCGCTAAGCCAACACCAGGCTACCATCCAACCATGAAACATTGCTTCAAAAAGGGGACCATGGTGCCCGAAAAAGGCCAACCCCTGCTCTGCGGGGGAAATGGCCTCGAAAGGCGGTTCATTCTTCACCATTGAGAGATGGGGCCAAAACGATATAATAACCACATTTAGAGGCCATTTTTCCCCGCAAAGCGGGGGTTGGCCTTTTTCGGGCACCATGGTTGTTGTTTTTTTTTTTTGGTCCCCTTTTTGAAGCAATGTTTTACGGCCGGATGCCCTTCCTGACGTCAACCCTTTTTGCCGCCTTTAACGACAAACAGGGAATTACCAGTGAACTGGTACTCAATTAGCCGACCTCGGAAGGATGACAGGCTGAGTCAACCCCCCTGGTGTTAATTCAGCGATCGACCGGGATTCGAACCCAGGATCCTAGGATCCTAAGCCGGCACCCTAGCCGCTAGCCCAACACCAGGGTCACCAACACCAGGGGCCAAAACGATATATAGCATGATATTTCAAGAAGTTGTTGACAAGTTATGACAAAACTAGGTGTATGAGTTGTTGAGATGAGAAGAACAAGCCGATTCGATTTTCATTCAGGTCCGGATCCAGATCCAGCCTATCATTGGATACAAAACATAAACCATTCAGCCTGGCGGAGGTATGCGCTCTACCGAGTGCTGCTCTAGTTAGTTACGTTTGTGAAATTGTGATGTGTACTCAGCATTTCATCACACACCTCAAAAATAATTCATACATTCTAATATTTACCAACATCATTGTGCAACAAAAAGTGTGTGTTTGTAATAAAACAATAAAAACCCCAACTGTCAAGGTCATCGTGAGCAATGTTCATTCAATATCGGAGGCTTCACCGTGACTTGCTCCTTGCAATGAGCTACTTCCGGAAAGCTTCTGTGTTTTGGTGCTCTTCAGCTCTTTCTCACAGTATTATGCTGCTGTACAATGTACGCCTTGTGACGAAAAAGAACAGTTACAGCGTCATTTACATTGTGATGACTTAAATCCACATGTTACGACTTCTACAAGTGTCTTGGGTGTGGGATCCGGTGACATCATTGTGGGTTTCATCACCGTTCCTTTCATTTACATCCATTCCCAATCGGTTTCAACATTGTTTCACCAACGTGTAGTGATTCCTCTTGAAGGAAACAACTCGGCTGCAGATATCGACAACCAATTGAGCCAGGTGTACGGAGATGCCTGCATGGGCGCTAGCTATGTAACTAGGTGGGTGAAACACTTCAAAGATGGACATCGCCGATAAGCGCCATGATTGATGTCAATCGGACCAATGGTTGCCGAGAAAATTAATTTTTAAAATGCAGACACGGCGCACACTTTACTTTACTGAAATGCAGTCACGTACGTAACTGAATGCTTAACCCCGCTTTTCGTTTCGCGAGCCCAGAGTAATAACATCTGAAACTGGTGCAGATGCACTGGTTTGTGAAGGAGGAACGAGTTCTTCCAGGCAGCCTACCAGGTGTGATTTCACTCCAGTTCTCAACTTGCCCATCTGTGACAGCGAAGGTGAGCAAGCCTGATTCTCATGTTGAAAGAACTTGTTGAGGTCCCCATCTCGTATCTGTGAGGCAATGTGCAGCCGAGAGAACAAATAAAAGTCATTCTTCAGTGATGTTAGCTGCTGTTGTCCCTTTGACTTCTGTTGGGCTAGAGGCCCACTGAAAAGGGGCAGGTTGTTCCTCTTGATTGGCTCATAAATATGTTTTGTTTGGTTGACTTGGCGCTCTGTGACATATGTGTTGTACTGATCTTGTCCAAGCTTCTCAATGTGACGTACAGTGTCTATGACAGGAGGATCAACAAGGATTCTTCTGTCCAGTATGAGAAGATCACCGCTATCCTCACAGAAGGGATTCCCCAGTCTTTTTATTGTATCTCTCAGTGATTTGACATCTTTGGCAAATGCCTTCTGTGTGTGTGGTGCCTGATCATGATGCCTGTGATTTGACTTCTTTCTCCTCTCTGTTGAGCTTTCAAACTCTTCAATAACTTGTGCCATTTCAGGGCCACAAACCATCCATCGCCTCAGTGTTGCTGGATTCTCAGTCAGGCCAACAGCCCCACCATCATCCTTCACTGCAGCATTGTTTTGTTCATGGGCCTGAACTATTGCTATTCTACCCTACTTTGACAAAAGGAAGCAACTGTCATTTTTGTCGAAATTGAGTTATCACTTGTTCTCGGGTATTTGAGGTATTTTGAGGTATGCTCTACACGTTCGCACACAAAATAAAGTAACACGACCCTCCATTTCTGAGATATAATTTCTGATATTTGGCATTTCTGCCAAAGAGAGCAGAAAGAAAAACACATTTTCCTCATTTAGAAGAAAACTCCTTTCAGGCAGTTGCTTCCTTTTGTCAAAGTAGGGCAGTATTGCAGAGAATGCTCGACCTCTCTTCACCACAAAGTTTCCTTTGAGAAACTCTGCAAAGATCTCTGGATGTTTCATTTCCAATGTTACCATGTCACGCAAATGGACAGGAACCCACCTGGCATAATTAGTGTGGTCTAGAGCAAAGAACCAGGGTGTGATCTTGGTCAAAGCATCCACGTACAGCAAGAGGTCTGCCTCGCATATTGCTCTCACATAGATCATGAGCTCGAGCTCCAAATTCAGTATGATGAGCCAAAACTGGATTTGAGGACTGACTTCAGCTCGCTTGTAACACCAGTCTTCTGGAGGCAATATGCTTTCTCCTTCTTGCAGGTTTTGCCCATACTGGTCATATGTGTTCTGCAGGAGTAGGTACAGAGCACAGGCTGTCACCTGATGAGCACGCCATGTTCGAGTAACATGAGAGGCTTTGAGAAATGAATCTGCAGTGCCAGATGTGGCCACACCTGCTTCTACCAGTACACTGGTCCATCCACTATTGTCTAGAAGATCTCCAAGTGTCTTCAGGGCTGCCTTTTCAATGTGCAGTCCACCGAACATTACAATGAATGTGTCCTCACCGTAGCTTGTGGGCCAACTCCACTGTATTTACTTTCCAAGTGTAAACAGAGGCTGCTCAATGGTAATGATGGGCATTTGTCCAGGAATGAGTATCTCCACTGCCTTCTGTACAACATCCATTGAATGACGAATCATGGCAACAGAGTTTGCTTGGTCATAGACAAGGGGAAGAAGAGCAGTAAGTGATACGCTGCTCTCTGGCTCTGAACCAACTGCCTGCTGACTCATGTGATATGCAGCCCAGGAGACAGTTTCTTCATCACTGAATGAGCCAGTAGCAACTGTCTGCTTCACATGCTCCAGCCAACTGAAAACACAATAGAAATACAATAGTGTAACTTATTTTCAAAGAAAAACGAAATGTATGCATTTTCAAAGAACAACTGCAACTAGAACTGCCACTTTACAACTGCTGGCAGTGATGACCGGTTTCCTCCACCTTCCTGCTTTCATACAAAATTAGGTGATTATGAAAGACAACTTTCTAGACTTTGCCTGTATTCTTTCTGCATGGCTTCAGGTAGGCGTCGACAGTCAGCTCTGTTTGGCCCATTTTTGTTTGGGCACTGGTGGATCTTTTCTGGGCACTGGGGCTTGCCCTGAATGGGTTTCTCTCATCTCCCCTTCCTGTTCAGGCTGGAGTTCCCCAAGGCAATGTTCTGGGCCCTGTGCTTTTTCTGGTCTTTATCAATGATCTCTCCGACTCTCTGGAAAATCCTCTCTATCTCTTTGCTGATGACTCCACTCTCTGCCGCTCCATTCCTCATCCCTCAGATCGGCAGTCTGCAGCCTCCTCACTCTGCAGACCTGGACAAAATCACAGACTGGTCAAACAAGTGGAACATGTCTTTCAATCCTGACAAATCTCACACTCTTACGATGTCTCTCCGAAAAGACCGACTGGACAACCCTCCCATCCACTTTCTGAATAATCCTCTCCAAGAAGTTCCGTCACTCAAGCTTTTGGGTCTCACTATCTGCCATGATCTTTCCTGGGAAAACCACATTTCCAAGCTGGCCTCCAAAGCCAGTCGCAGGGCATCCTCCGTCGTGCGAAGTCCTTCCTCGGCACACCTGAGCTCCTCACTACATACAAGGCTTTCATCTGCAGCTCAATGGAATACTGTTCTCCCCTCTGGGCCAGGGGCTCCTGCCTCACACCTAGCTCGGCTTCACGCTGTTGAAACCAAAGCTTTCAGAATCATTGGAATCTCCCGCAATGAAGCTAACTCCGAGGGCCTTTCACCTACCGCAGGCAAGTTGGTGGTCTTTCTGTCTTCTACTGACTTCTCCCCAGCCTTGCCCCCCCAGCTCTCTCTGGGCTCTGTCCCCCAAATATTCCTACAGGTCGCACAAGATCTGCCTGCAACCCTCTTATGGTTAAACTGCCAAAATCAAGACTCTCTGCTCACCTTCACTCCTTCATTCCTCTTTTCTCCCTCCTCTGGAACAAACTCCCTCACTCTCTTCAATCCCACTCCTCCCTCCAGGTCTTTAAAACAGCTGTTCACCACCATCTCTTATCTTTCCCCATCCAAAACCTTGATCTTTTCTACCCCCGCTAATTTCATCCCAGATTCACTTTTTTGAAATACCAACTTCTTTCCTGGAAGTCCTTGCAGTGTCCTTGTGTTTTATATTTCTCCCCCCCCCCCCCCCCCTTCCCACTCCTCCTCCCCCCAAGCCCTCTCCCTCCCACAGATCTCCCGATGTCCCTGCTCTCAAATGTTGTGTTTGTGTGCTTCCCATTCTCTCCCCATCTTGTCTACCGCTACCCTTGTTATATACTTTGTGTGTCCGTTTGATTTTTTGTGTGATAAATGTTCGCTCTTTCACGAGCCTCGATCCTGTATACAAAAACAAAACAAAAAAAGACTGGGGCTAAACTTCCTTCCTTCCTGGACACTGGTGTACGATTCTGGCAACTGGGTGAAGGTCTTCTTGGAGCCAGTCTGGGTATCATCACAACCCTGCATGGCCCATTTCACTCCACTGGTGTCAGAATTTGGATGCTGAAACAGGGATATGCCTGTTGCATGGAATGAATCATGAGCAGTTGTTGAGCTTGGGGTGTGGTCTATGTTATCAACTGCAGCAGTTGTGAAGAGACCACCTCTCAGAGGCAGACAGCTTTCTCAGTCTCATCGTGTTGACAAATCTTGTTTCCTAGATCAGTGGAGATGTTCAGCACTCTGTCATATGAGATAGACAGTCCTAAGTTGAACAGAGTGTCTACAAGATCACGCTTGCATGTCTTTGTGTGAACCATCACTTCTAGATAGACTGGCAGAGGTGTCTCTCGTTGTTGGCTGTGTGTTGTAGCACTTGCTGCAGTAGAAGTCTCCCAAAGACGTACAAAACTGTTGAACATCAACAGCTGTGTGTTGAACATCAACAGCATCATGGAGAAAACTTGCAATGGCCCTATAGCCAGTTTTCTTACTCTGGACATCTTACTGGTTGAGGCACTGATGTGAAACTTGCTTGTTCTTTGATGTTTGGCCCGTTCAGGATTATAGATACTCATGCAGAAAGGGAACTTGGTAACGATTCCTCTAGGCACTGATCACCAAATGAACCACTGAATCTTGTTTTCATTTTCAGCATGTCTCTCCGAACTATGTCAGCAGCTCTTGTAAGAATAACGGCATCACTGTCAGCATCATATTCACATGCTTTTTGTAAAGCAGGACCAACATTCTCATTGCAAATAAGTACAACCTCTCGGCCTTTTGTTACTGCTTTCATGTCTGGAAAATAGGCCAAGATTTGATTCTTAAGCCTGGTTGAGTGGACACGTCCAGTGAACTCAGTACCAAGTTGTTCCAGTCTGCTTGTGTACAGTTTGACCAGGTCTGACATATGGAATACTGCTGCCACTCGACTGTCCATGCAAACTTCCTCAATGTAGGAAATCAGTTCAGCTAATGCAATGCCATGGTTGATGGAATCAACGTCGGTCTCTTTGGATGACTTTGTTTCTCGTGCTCTGTTATACAGAGAGACCACACATTTGACGTGGTACTTGGCTTCCTGTGCAATCGAGTCACCAGCACTCAATTTGGCCAGCAGATACTTGTCTTCTAGTTGAAGGGCACATTTCCTGATCCGAGCATCGAGGTCAAATGTTGATGCTTCATGCAATGTCTCCCCAGCCTCAAATTCACGACAGAAGAAACATTTTATTGTAAGAGCTGAAGACTGCCCCATATTCAGACGGGTGAACTTCTTGCTCACTTCTGTACTGGTACTTTCTTTGGCTGATGATTTTCTTTTCTCCGCACGATGCAGCTTGGTTTTGTTGAATTTCAGCCTGCAAAAGTCATGAAACTTGGCCTTATGATGTTGCAGTGTTGCCTCAATTCCATCACCATCATCCAGTTGTGAGATGTATTGTGAGGGTATTGCTCTTGGCAGACAGCCAATCCTGCCAAATGCCTGAAGATTGCTGGCTATGGTTCTGTAACCTGCTCCCTCTGTGCCTCAACTTGAATTAGCTGGGTAGATCAGTGACTCGAAAGTTTCTTCCTGACACACAAAACATGTGTTTCAGTCCATTGGACATGCTCTACTGGATGTCCCTGCAGGCTGCTGAGGATCCATGATCTTGTGTACCTTTTTTTTTTTTTTTTTGTATACTGAATCGAGGCTCGTGAAAGAGCTAACATTTACTTCACAAAAAGTGAAGCGTGAAGGTGCCTGCGCAAAAAGTGACTTCACTTCAAAAAGTGAAGGTGCCTGCGCATCCGGGGTCACGCCCACTCTGGTGACGTCATCTGATCCGCTGCTGGCCGGGCTTCCCATACCTTCACCATTAGCCAGGATATTTAGTTTGACCACCACCAAACACTAATTAAATGTTGGACCAACAGCAGAGTTCACAATGTGGAGTAGATTGATGTAGAAAATGAGTTCGGGTCAGCACCTGCAAGCAGAATAAACAGCATGTAAATAAGCATCATTCCAGGCCATACATACATACATACATACATACATACGGGAAAACAACACATAATACCATGATTATACTCATTTTATTACATTATCATGACACCTGGAAGTACTCCATAAGGCATGTTCCCACCTGTTTGGAAAAGTGGTTGTCACAGCTGTCATGGAGAAAATTTGCAATGCCCCTATAGCCAGTTTTCTTACTCTGGACATGCCCTAGTCACCTGCCAAATTTCATGCTTTTATCGTCAAGTGCACAATACCTTCATACATTTCACATATCTGCTGGAATATATGCACGAACAATATAAATGACAAACGATAAATTAGATTAAGATACCGAATGGTAAAAAAAAATGAAGGAAAAATAGTCAAAAATATAATGAATAACAATAACAAGACTAAACAAATAAAAAGGAATGAAATAACAATAAGGCAAGACTGGCAAAAGTGAATAAGAAATCAACGTGTAGAAAGGAAACAAACAATAATACGAGATCAAATTTTGTTTATAGGAAGACTTGAACTGACTCGTAGACGACTGTGCCCTCACTGGCTCCATCAATACTATTCCAAAGACGTGGCCCAAAATAACGGAAAGTTTTGATGGAGTAAGATGTACAAATAAAAGGTAGGAATAAGTTCTGTTGTGATCGAGTGAAATGAGAGTGGATATCATGGACAACTGTAAAGTAAGATGAAAAAACTTGTGGAAGTAGACTTGTGAAAAAACTTGTGATTATATATTTTGCTTTGCTTCCATTGCGCCGTGCTTTTATAACATATATCACCTCGGTGCTGCAATTTGACACAGGCACTTGTCGATTGTGCTGGGTAGTCGATTTGACCATGGTGCGGAGGCCATCGTCCCGACGTTGTTCAACCTGGTTCCCAACAGTGTGAAGATCATGTCCACCTCTGGCGTGGCAACCATACGTATCATCGTGCGAGTAAGTCGAGGGGACTTTCGGGCATTGGAGCAACGGATGGATGCGATATCATAATATGTTACCACTCTTATGGCTTTTCTGTTCTGACCACGTGTCTCTTCTTGAAATCAGACAGCTGAAAGACCATATTCATTCTCTATAATACAACAGTGTTCTCGCCAAAGCCCATCTGTGATTTGTTTTGACCTCGATGCATTCTCTCTTGTGGGGTCTTATTTTGTTTTAAAAATGGAAGGTGATCATGGTTGTGGTACATTTGAGACATTGCTGTGTGCACGATCGCTGATTACGACCGTACGTCTTTTCACCGCCGTGCGCAGCACACACACGGTCCTCGCCTCATCCCTATCCTGACCAACAACTGCACGTCCAAGTCTGTGTCTGTGCGCAGGTGAGCAATTTCTCTTCAAAACAACGCACTGTTCTTCCGTTACAATGATCATCCTCACACCACTGAATTATGGGTCGTGAAACGAAGTTTTCCCATTTATTTATTAACTATTTATGTTGTTATCAGATCTTTGATTCTTCGCCATATTTTGCCTCTTTTTCTTTTTTTGCCTCTTTACACACTTCCTTCTGTCCTGTTTTGCAGACGATGTTTTGAGTTTGTCGATCTCCTTCTCCGGGAATGGCAAGTACACACATTGGAAAAGTAAGGAAGTTCCTCAATCTGGACATTCATTTTATGAATGTGAATTCAAATGCATGACATTTTGCTCTTGTTAAAATTGAAGATTGTCGACAGCATCAATGTGTCTAAGATGAGTTGTGTATTGCTCTTTTTTCACTAATTGATGTCGATAAGAACTGCAGTGTATTATGAGGAAGTTAACATGTTTCAAGTCCTCTTTGCTTGCTTGCGAAAGAAATCTCAATTCGGGAGGTTTTGAAGGTTTGTGTTTGCCGGACTTGCGTCGTTTTGACTGTGCTACCCAGTGTGCAGATTATCCTCCAGGTGATTCTTGGGATATTGTCTGTTTCAGGCATGTCGGGCTCCTTGTTGAGACCATCAAGAAGGGGATTCACGACGCGGACTCGGAGGCCCGGACTGAAGCCAGGAAGTGAGTTTGGAATCCTCACATATATATTTTGTCTCTGGTCATAATAACCACGAGAAAGATGAAGGAAGAATGCCAAAATGTTTGTCATTTCACCAGTAACGGTTTACGTTTTGTATCTGTATCCGGCCTTAACAAAATTCTAATCAGCTTGTTCTTCTCATTTACCCAACTCATCCACCAAGTTCTGTCATAAATAATCGGCAACTTTTTGAAATATAATGCTGTAGATGTATCGTTTTTGATCCGATCTCTCAATTATGAAGAATCACTTTAGGAACTAAAAAAAGTTCCTGGATCCGAATCCAGATTTTCGCCAAAATCAAATCAATTTGTCCTTGTTACACGCCCAACCTGTCCACCAATTTTCGTCAAAATATGCCCATAACATTTTGAGCTATCCTGCTCACAGACTCACAAACAGGGGTGAAAACATAACCTCCGTCCACCATTGGTGGTGGAGCTAATGAACAATGCCCAAGCCTTTCAATAACTGCAGAGGAAAGATCAGACCGTGAACCATGCTCTCTCTATACAGAGCGTCAATTCTGTTCATGTAGTTTATTGGCTAGGTTTACAATCCTGGATGGGTCGCCACTCCGACACTGGAAGTCACGGCAGGGATTTGTAATTTGTTCAGGGTGCCAGCGATGGCTCGTCTTCTCTTCGTGAAGGACACCTTTGGATTGTTCACGTTCACCCACTAATGCTGGCAGACAAGATGTTCGCTTTAACGACTATCCAAGGAACACACATTGAAGAATCAACCTGTCTATGAAACACCAGACTGACAGTTTACAGCTGGGCTGAGGTTTAAATCCAGGTTAGACAGTTCAGAGGTGAGTGTGCAGAAGAAAGGATGGGCATGTACTAAACGTAATTCTCTGTCGGGAGATATTGCAAATTTGTCATCGATATTTATTTATTTTTATTTGCATCTCAAGTCCATTACAATGTGATTGGTGTTTATTTGCTTGCACGCTTCATTGATGGCAGGTGTTACTGGGGCTTACATGGACATTTCCCATCTGAAGCCGAGGCCATTTATGCATCATTGGAACCCTCCTACCAGAAAGCCCTGCAGAGTCAGCTACGTAGTTCGGCTAGCGTCGGCTCACTCCCTCGTTCGGATCAGTCTACGTCTTCTTCACAAGAGAGTCTCAAGTGAGTCCGGTGAACGTGGCCCTTGAAGCTTTAAGGAACACTTTTTAGCTCTAACTTCGAGTTTGTTTATTGTACACCGCTCTTTTCCTATTCCATCTCCAGGCGCTGCATGACACGCGCTGAGAGGGAGTACTCAGTTTTCACTCCGTTTGTTTTCTTGTTTGTTTGTCCGGGCGAAAATGTGTGCACAATACTGAGCATGTGCTTTTGGCAAAAACGGTAATTTAAAAATATTTTTTGATCAATCAATTAATTGATTACTGGTAATTATTTAATTGTTATCGATTTGTTAAGTACTTATTTCTTTTCTTTGTCATCTGGGCAATATCTCGGGCATCTTTTGAGCTAAGAAGCTGATATTCACTATTCAGACATGACAGTGACCCATTGATTTGACTGTAAAGGGTATTTTTGATTTGTTGATTTATTGATTAATTGATTGATTAAAATTTTGATTTTCAAAAATTTACAGATTGGGTTGAAGCAATGATGGTTTCGGTATGCTATTAGCCAATTGATTGAGAAATTAATTATTATTTATTTATTTTAATTATTGATCTTTTTTTTTTTTTTTTTTCTCATCTGGGCAATATCTCAGGCACCTTTTGAGCCCCCCCCCCCCCCCCCCAAAAAACACCTTTAGAGGCCATTTTACCCCGCAAAGCAGGGGTTGGCCTTTTTCGGGCACCGTGGTTGTTGTTTTTGTTGGTCCCCTTTTTGAAGCAATGTTTTATGGCCGGATGCCCTTCCTGCCGCCAACCCTGTTTTGTCGCCTTTTACGACAAGCAGGGAATTACCAGTGAACTGCTACTCAATTAGCCGACCTCGGAAGGATGACAGGCTGAGTCAACCCCCCTGGCGTTAATTCAGCGATTGACCAGGATTCGAACCCAGGATCCTAGGATCCTAAGCTGGCACCCTAGCCGCTAAGCCAACACCAGGTTATACCTTTTGAGCTAGGAAGCTGATATTTGGACACGACAGTGATCAAGTGATTTGGCTATAAAAGTATTGTTACGTTTGTGGCGTGTAGGTAAAAGGATACCATCGTAAAGGTAGCACTGTATAATTAATAGTTTGGACCACGTGACGCGTAGGAGAAATCTCGATGTACTTAAGTCGGGAAACTGTAGCTTCAGCTTGTTTATGTGCTCTTCACATGGGGGGGAGGGGGGGGGGGGTGAAGACGTGCTAATTAGTGTAGGGATTAAGGTTAGTTTTCCCCAGTGTGTGATTCCTCCTGTGATCAATTCCTAACATTTTGTAGCATCTGCCGATCCTTAAATTACAACCAGTGCCGGTCCGATGAACATTCAGCGCCAAGCTAATCATGCCTTGTGAACACTTACGGAAAAAGGCCACACGACTGAAGGACATGATTAGCCCAGAGGATGTTTGAGGGAGCTTCGCCATTGGTCGGGGTGACGTCAGGAGTGAAGAGGAAGAGCATGTCTCGCTCTCTTGGTTTCGACAAGGAGGCTGCGCCATATTTTTCATCTGGGTCGGGACAATTGTGTGGGCATTTTGAGGAGGTTTTGACGGTGGTGCTCTGCCAGGGAGCTGAAGGTTGCGCTGTCCATTCCAAGGACAAACAGTGTGTGGAGAAAGCTTTCGACTTCGCCATTTTGGAGCGCTTCCCGCGCAAGTGGCTAAATTGAGCTTCAACAGCCCTCAAGCTCCAAAAAGGACCCATTGGGACCAGTGAAGTGCTGAAAGGGGATTTTTTTAAATTTTCCTACCTTTCCCTGTGTACGTTCATTCATTCATTCGTTCCTGTGTACATCTTTGTGTCCGACTGGAGGTACCTCACCGTAGAATTTTACCTCAGTATTTCTTTGCATTATTTTTCATTCCATGCTTATTTTCACGAAATTCATTATTGTTGCATTTTATTGGTTTTGTTTGCATGCTTTGTGGCTTCGGATTAAACCCGTGTGGTTCCATTCGGCTAAACGTCTCGCAGCTTTCCATCACGCGCGCTCATAACTGCCATTTTCGGCTGCCTTTGGGAGTAAAAAAAAACTGTTTCAACAATCCGTCACCGGTGATCTTAATCGCTGATCCCAGGTCAAGAGGTACAGACAGTATTTTTGATTTATTATTTAATCAATTAATTGATTATAATTTTTTAATGATTAATTAAATAATAGACAAATTTTCTTTGTTTTTTTGCTTAAATAATTTTTTTATTAATTTTGAAAAGGTTACAGATTCTGAAGAAACACTGGTGATTTAGGTATGCTATTAGCCAATTGATTAAGAAATTAATTATTTCGCGATTATTATTTATTTATTGTAATTATACAATCATTCAGTCAATTAATTGTACACCTCTCCTTCCCGATACCGTCTCTATGTGCTGCACGGCAGCATCACCGGGCGCGCGCTAGAGGATATGTTATTTGTTTATTTGGCCGGGGGTGGTGTACTTTAAATGAATCTAGGTTTTCTTTTGTTGTTTTTAAAAGAAAGTTTTAACTTTGTTGTGATATGAAATATTCTTTATTTTTCACTCCATGGATTTTGTGATGATTCTTATATTTATTTGAATAAAATTGTTATTGGCACAGGCGAACTTGTATTTCAGGCTTTCATCATGTTTATTTGCTCAATATATCACCTCTGTTCTGTCGCTGTAGTAGGATTGCTGCTACCAAGCGTCCAGTGACGAACACACCGATGGCAAAAAGCTGCCAAGGTACAGTAGTCGGCATAATGCTCGCTGTGAGGTCAGATTGTTGCTTTTTAAGTTTGCTTGTCATGTTGTGGATCATGTCTGTGCAAATGTCACCTTTCACTTGTCTGTGCACCTGATTCCTTTTGTCTGTTTTTTCATGTTCTTCCATCCACTCCTTCAAGACTGCTGCACATTATGACCTTATGGTGTCTCTTTCTTATTCCTGAGCTTTTTAAATCTTGCAGACCCTTTTTACCATTCTTCCCTCTCGAACTACTCCTCTTCACAAACTCTCATGCTTCTGTTTGTTGTCCATTTGTTTCTCTCTGCCAGGAAGAGCGTGTCTTGTTCAGAGGGGAGTGTGCCATCTGGTTGTTGTCAGTCAGTCGAACCAATCACCTCTGGTTGTTTAGCTTTTCCATGAGCATTTGCATCTGAAGAGACACTGGCAGACACACTGGCAGACACACTGGCAGACACACTGGCAGACACACTGGCAGACACACTGGCAGACACACTCGCAGACACACTCGCAGACACCCACACACCCACACACCCACACATGCATGCAGATTCACACACACAGACACACACGCACACACACAGACAGACACACACAGACACACATAGACACACACACACAGACATGCACACAGACACGCACACAGACACACACACAGACATGCACACAGACACCCACACACCCACACATGCACACACACACACACACACACACACACATGCACAGACAGACAGACAGACAGACAGACACACACAGACACACACACACAGACACACACACAGACACACACACACATACACACACACAGACACACACACACACACACACACATAGACACACACAGACACACACACACACACACACACACACACACAGAGACACACACAGAGACACACACACACAGACACACACAGAGAGACACACACAGAGACACACACAGACACACACACACACACACACACACACACAGACACAGACACACACACACAGACACACACACACAGACAGCCCGCCACAGTGCTTTACTGGTATCCATGTGATGTTGGCAGTGATTCGATGATTTTAACATGCTCGGTATTCATCAGTTGAAATTTTCATTCACATTGTCATTTCATTGGAACGACGCCATGAATATATTGTGAAACCGTTCACGACAACAAAAACATTAAGTGTATTCTCCATTTTTCTGATTTATTTTCGTTGCACCTGCTTGTTCACATTCTGTTTGGAGATTACAGTATTTACAAATCGGTTTTCCTTGATTAACTTTCATTTGTCATTTCCTTGCCTATCAGCCACTAAGATTTAATTTGCAGTTTGCACATACACATTAACATTTTATTTTCAGTATATCTGCACCTTTTCCCCATATCTTTGTAGCGTTTTAATACATAACAATTAAATGTCAATTCTCATATTTAACTTTTCTAAAGTCTTGCCCCATTTTATGGAAAGAATACATGGATGCACCACAGCACGAGAACTAAAAGTGAGAAAGGGTTCTAATTGGTGTTGAAAAGCTCAGATATAGAAATGGAAGAGACCATAAGGTGGTGGCAGCAGACTTGAAGACCTGCAGCGAAGAGCACAAAACATTCTCAGGAAGGTTGTTACACGTATAAGATGAGGGGAGGAAGGAATGGAGGTGTGGGTATTCATCTTAGATGTAAGGGGTTCTAATAGAAATTGTGTGACATGGAGGGAGCAAGTGTTGGATGGAGAGTTGAAATGTGTGAGAAGCGAGACCAGAAGAGGTCCATAAAAGGCTGTAGGGCCACCAACATGCCAGTGGGGTGAGTGATGAGCAGACCCTGAGGCTTGCCTCTTATCAACACAGAGGGCCTGACACTCCATGGGCAAAATATTCCATTCACCTCTTCTTCATTCAAACATACTTTGTAGACGAAGAACATTATTGGTCTGAGTCGTTTATCTTGGCAGACTTCAGTATGTACAGTTGTGGCCAAAACTATTGGCAAAATTAGTTGAAATTGACAAAGGTATTTGGTCTCCACAATTCTTTATTTCACTATTAATATTTCAGAACCTTTTGTTTGATTCAGAACTTAGTATATCCTATTAAATCAGAAAATAAAAAGAGATGGCATTGAAAAAATATTGACATCCTAGACTTAATATTTGGTGTCACGGCCTTTGGGCAAAATAACTGCAGCCAAGCGCTTCCTATAGCCATGAATGAGCTTCCTCCACCTCTCTACTGGCAGTTTGGGCCACTCTTCTTGTGCAAACTGCTCCAGTTCTCCCAGATTTGAAGAGTGCCTTATCCCAACTGCTGTTTTTAGATCTCCCCACTGGTGTTCAATGGGATTTAGATCTGGACTAATTGCTGGCCACTTCAGAACAGTCCAGCGTTTTGTCTTGAACCATTCCTGGGTGCTTTTTGAAGTGTGTTTGGGGTCATTGTCCTGCTGCAAGACCCATGACCTTCGACAGAGACAGAGCTTTCTGACACCGGGTTGAACATTGCCCTCCAAAATGGCTTGGTAATCTCCTGATTTCATGATGCCATGCACACATTGAAGACACCCAGTGCCAGAGGCAGCACAGCAGCCCCAAAACATCACTGAACCTGCTCCATGTTTGACTGTGGGGAAGGTGGTCTTTTCTTTGAAGACTTCATTTTGTTTTCTGTAAAGATAGAGATGATGTTCTTTAACAAAAAGCTCTAATTTGGTCTCATCTGTCCACATGACATTCTCCCAGAAGGATTTTGGTGTGTTCAAGTGTGTTTTGGAAAACTCCAGTCGGGCTTTCTTATGCCTCTCTCAGCAGTGGGGTCCTCATGGGTTTCCTACCATTGAACCCCGTTTCATTGAGTTGGCGACGGATGTGCTAGTTGAAATTGTCGTACCTTGTGTCTGAAGATCAGCTTGAATCTTTTTGGCAGTTGATTGAGGTGCTTTCTCCACCATTCAAACAATCCTTCACTGCAATCTTCGATCAAGTTTTCTCTTGCGGCCATGTCCAGGGAGGTTGGCTACAGTGCCATGGACCTTAAACTTCCTGATAACATTGCGTATGGTGGACGCAGGAACATCAAGGTCTCTGGAGATGGACTTGCAGCCTTGAGATTGTCCACACTTGGCTACAATCTTGTGTCTGACCTCCTCAGACAATTCTCTGGTTTTCTTTTTCTTTTCTCCATGCTCATTGCGGTACACACAGTGACACAAAACAGCAGAATGACTCTGTTTCTCTATTCAAACTGGTTGAATGAGTGATTTTTATATTGCAGGCACCTGCAACTCACCATAGGTGAGTTCAATTCCAAAGCAAAGGAGAATCACCTGCTTGAAATCGAATCATTTCTAACAACTTTTAAAAGGTGCCAATAATATTGTCCAGGCCATTTTAGGATTTCTGTGGAGAATAAGGTAAGATTTCGTCATTTTTTCAGCTTTTTTGTTTTGTTCCACTGCAAACCAAAGAAATTCATATGTGGATACCAAAATATTTTTTTTATTTCAATAATTTTCTGGAAGAAATAGTTCATTATTTGAAAAAAGTGCAAGGGTGCCAATATTTTTGGCCACGACCGTATGCTTCTTCCCATGCTCTACATATACAAAGGCAAAGCAGCTGTTTATGAGTACCGATTCGAAATTCCATCGCCAATTCCGAATGTTTTTTATATTCTTTCATTTAATGAGGGTGGGCGTTGTGGGAGCTGATAAAAGTGGGGAGGAGATGGGCAAGATGTAGAAGTAAGTTTCAGCGATGTGAGAGGGAAAGAACAGTTGAGACAGAACAAGTACTTAACTCCCAAACAAGTACTGTACGACCGAACAAGTAACACAACTCTGAATATATGAGACATGTACTATAATATACTCACTCATACAAACACGTTTCGGTATTTTTGGTGCATTAATGGTCACTATCATTTTGCATCTTCTCGATTAGATATAATCATTGGACATGTTTAATCCAATTACTATAACCTCGGTTATGGAGGAGTGAAAGTTATGGGTAAGGGGGTTGGACTTGTGCAATAGATGGAGGAGGGAGGGGGGGGGTTAATTTATATGATATGAGCAAATCGCTTTCCTGGTGGGAATACTGATGTGTGTGGCAGTGTGGGGGGGGGGGGGGGGGGAGAAAAGAGGGCAGGAGGAAATGGGGCGAGAGGTGGATTGGGGAGAGAGCGAGGATTGGAGGGGGGATGGGGAGGGAGAGGAGGCATGGGGAAGTTTGGAGGGGTAGCGAGAAATGGGGGGAGCGTGACGCCTCGCCACACGTGGCTATACATTCCAGGAGGGAGTGGTCTGTAAAGGGGAGTAGGAGTGAGAGTAAGAGGGGTATAACAAGGAAGGGTGTGGGTTGGTGGAGCAACACCTCAAAAATTGGTTGTTCATTTTTCAAAGAGTAAATTAATTAAAATATGATTACAATAATTTCCAATTCCCACTTTAACTCGTAGTTCACTTGTACCATTTCTTTACTCATTCCAATCCTCCCATTGTGTTCGTCGTTATTTCAATTTGATAATTTGATCTTTAATCGTAACCCCAGAGCCTTTTATTTTGTCTTCTTAACCCCAGAGATTTGCCCATGGAGAATACAGCCGCGGTAACCTTCATGGCTATAACGCTGGTTAATGGTTACCTCCACCACCGGATGTGGATGGAGGTTATGTTTTCACCCCTGTCTGTTTGTCTGTGAACAGGATATCTCAAAAGGTTGTGGACGGATTCGGATAAACTCGGTGGACAGGTTGGATATGTGACAGGAAGAACTGATTCGGTTTTGGTGAAGATTCGAATCCGGATCCGGCTCAGATATTTTTTTATATTTTAAAAGTGATTCTTCACCATTGAGTGAATATGAATATGAATGAATGATCGTTGTAAGGCCATTTTCCCCGCTAGAGTGGGGGTTGGCCTTGCGGGCCCCATGACAATCATGGTTCCCTGTTTGAGGCAATGTTTTTATGGCCGGATGCCCTTCCTGACGCCAAATTGAGTGATAGCACCAAAAACGATATGTAGCATGATATCACAAAAAGTTGTGGACAAATTATGACAAAACTTGGTGGATGAGTTGGGTGAGTGGCATGAACAAGCTGATTAGCTTTTGGTTCAGGTCCGAATCCAGATCCTGCCTATCATTGGGATACAAAACATAAACTACTCAGCCTGGTGGATGTATGCGCTCTACCGAGTGCTGTTCTCTTTTTCGTTGCATTCAATGAAGTTCCACTTTCGGCACATTCCTTCATCTTTTCTTCACTCAATATAATTATCCGAACAGGAGAAAAAGTTATGTTTAATGCATTGGAAATTTGTAAATGTGGGGGAAGGATCACAGCCTTGCTTGCTTAAAATAAATGTGCACTGAGTTGTAAGAATCATTAATTATTATTATTATTTTTTAAAATTTCTTCTCCAGATTCACATGCTCCAATCCTTCAATCCGAAGACAGATTTTGATTATATACTTTAATTCGTCTGTGAGAGGCCATCGTGGGTCCAAGGCAAGGCATTTTTGAGCAGACCGAAACAAATGGTGACTTAAGACCCCTGTGAAGAAGATCAGGCTGACCAAGGATAAGCCTGGTTTTTTTTTTCGTGATGAGTTAATTCACTTAAGGGATGTTTAAATTTACCTAAACACAATTTTGTTGCACTTTTGTAAGTTTACCATTGTGTTGACTCGAGACATTTCAGCTTATAATTTTTAATTATTTTGTAAAAACAATTAAAAAAAAAACAATTCCACTTTGACATTATGTAGCGTTGTGTATAGACCAGTGCCAAAAATCTCGTTTTAATGCATTTTTAAATTCAGGTTGTAACACAATAAAATGTGAAATAGTCAAGGGGTATGACTATTTTCTGAAGGCACTGCATATAGTTTTTGTCCCTATCACATGAAGAAGAATCGCTTTTTAAAAAAACCCAAAAATTAAACCTCTCGTATCTGGATCCATATTCAGATCTTCACCAAAATCGAATCGATTCGGTGTTGTCACACACCCAACCTGTCCACCAAGTTTCATCCAAATCCGTCCATAACCTTTTGAGATATCCTGCTATATGTCGTGCTATATGTATATATGCTATATGTCGGTGTCAACCTGCTTATATCCTGCAATTTCCTGCTATCCTACGATATGCTATATGTCGTTTTAGCCATACCTCCTAATGGTGAAGAATCACTTTAACAAATTAAATAATTCTCGTATCCGAATCCATATTCAGATCTACACCAAAATCGAATCTCTTTGGCCTTGTCACAAACCCAACCTGTCCACCAAGTTTCGTCCGAATCTGTCCACAACTTTTTGAGATATCCTGTTCACAGACAGACAGACACAGACAACCAGACAGGGGTGAAAACATAACCTCCATCCACATCCGGTGGTGGAGGTAACGAGTCACGATGGCCTGGAGATGTTGCTAAAAGTTAAATGATGTTTTTGATATGCTGCTCCTCAGCCTTTGGCCTTGTTCCCAATTCCAGTTGGTTATTGATTCGGTGTTGAGGAAGCAGGTATAAATGTACTCTTTTGCGTTACGATATAATGTACAACTACAGTTTTATTTGTGATGTCCTTTTCAGTTTGTTGTAGTTTTCACTTGGAATGTCATGTGTGGTGTCTTTATCGTTGAGACATCATTATGGAACCTCGTCGTAATGATCAAAGTTAATCCTCTTTATACATTGTTTCACCGTTGCTTTTATTGAACGTTGCTTTTCAAAAACTCTCGATTCACTGATGTTCCCACTTGCCCCCAACATCCCTCACCTTCTGCAATTCCCTTTCCCAGTCACGACTGGAAACTCAAAATCGACTGTGAGTACACCGACCAGCAGTTCTTTGCAGCGGTCTCGCAGTGACATCGATATAAACGCCGCGGCCGTCGCCAAGTCCCGTCACGGCAGTGTGCCGGGTGCAGGCCGCCTCGCCTCCGCTGCCTTACCTCCTGGGTCCTACGCCTCCCTCGGTATGCCGGGCTCCGTTTCTTTCTGACTTTGATTGTTGCAGCCTGGTCGACATTGGGAGGTTTCAAAATGACATTTTATCTCACAGCTTGGTTCATTGAGGTTTTAATTATTATGATTTTTTTTTTCAAGGTCCTGTATTTTGTGTCCGTCAATTTGATTGTGTCGTAATTACCTCCGTCACCAAATGTAGACGGAGGTTATATTTTCACCCTTGTCTGTTTGTTACTTGCCGGAAAAGATTCCGGCAAGTATGTTGATCGGTTGGTTTGTCTGTCTGTCTGTCTGTCTGTCTGTCTGTGCGCAGCACTACGTCTACACCGTTGCACATAGAATCGCCAAACTTTACACACATATTTGTCTTGCCCTGGAATAGACTGTGTCCAATTTTTAACTCTCTCGGCCCAAGACCTCCGTTTATGACGTCATAATTTGATAATTCGACAAGTACAAAACTTCATCCAATCAAGATGCAGTTTCTTGAGCGCCATGACGGCATAAACTGGTGGAGAAAAAAATAAATAATGATGACGTCATCGGTCACGTGGTTCGGCCGCCATCTTGGAAAAACCGAAAAACTTTGCACCTCCATATCTCCGAAAATGCTGAATAGAAAAAATTGAGACATGGCTCATTGTAAAGAACTCTCCATGGGGAATAAAATATGTTTATGATGGTCATAGGTGCCTCCATTATGACGTCATATTTCGACAAGTACAAAACTTCATCCGATCAAGATGAAATTTCTTGAGCATCATCAAGGAATAAATTGGTTTAGCAAAACAAATAATGATGACGTCATCGGTAACGTGGTTCATCCACCATATTTGTCCAAAATGGCCGATAAAAAGTACATTCCGGCAAGTTCTCGGTCTCTGACCGATTTTTCATTTGTTTGTTTGTCTGTCTGTGAACAAGATATCTCAAAACGTTGTGGACGGATTCAGACGAAATTAGGCATAGATGTAGTGTATATGGCAAGGACGAAATGATTCGATTTTGGTGAAGATCCGGTTCCGGATCGGGCTAGTATAATTTTTTAAGTGATTCTTCACCATTGGCAGATGGGCCCAAAAAAACGATACATCGCAGGATATCTCAAACAGTTGTGGACGGATTTGGACGAAACTTGGTGGATAGGTTGGGTGTCTGACAAGGACGAATCGATTCAATTTTGGTGAAGATCTGAATATGGATTCCGATACGAGAATTATTTAATTTTTACGTGATTCTTCACCATTGAGTGATGGGGCTAAAACCGACATATAGCAGGATATCTCAAAAAGTTATGGATCAGTTATGACGAAACTTGGTGGACACGTTGGATATCTCAAAAAGTTATGGATTGATTTGGAGGATCCTTTGTGGACACATTGGGTGTCTGACAAGGACGAATCGATTCGATTTTGGTGAATATCTGAATAAGGATTGGGATGCGAGAGTTATTTAATTTGTAAGTGATTCTTCACCATTGACAGATAGGGCTAAAAGCGATATATAACATGATATTTTAATAAGTTGTGGACGAGTCATAACTAAACTTGGTGGCCGAGTTGGTAAGGTGACAAGAACAAGCCGATTAGATTTTGGTTCTGGTCCGAATCCAGATCCGGCCTATCAGTGGGAAACAAAACATAAACTGCTCAGCCTGACAGAGGTATGCGGTCTTCTGAGTGTCGTTCTCATTTTGATGTGTTGTATAAATAAATGCTGATGTTAATTCGGGGTTAAGTGTGTCATCCAATGTGCTATTTAGTTGCAGAAAGCAAGGCGAGGCAAAGGCAAACTACCCAGTGCAATCCTTGCTGTGGGGATACTTTGGCAGCACCGAACTTGCCTTCGGGCAGACCACCAATAAGAAAGATTAAGTTTTAAAAAAGCAACAACTCTTTTTAAGAACAACATACTGTATTTTGTCTTCCCTGCTTGTCGTAAAAAGGCGACAAAAAGGGTTGGCGTCAGGAAGGGCATCCGGCCGTAAAACATTGCTTCAAAAAGGGGACCAAAAAACAACAACAACCACGGTCCCCGAAAAGGCCAACCCCCGCTTTGCGGGGAAAAATGGCCTCTAAACGGTGGTATACTGTATTTTGTCTAACCCATTTATTTGTTTCTTTCGATATCGTATGGGCAATACAAGTACCTCGGAGATGCTTTTCTCTAGTTTTTCCATTTTTAGCTTGTCCATGATGGAGTCAAGATGAGCTCTTTGAGCCATTACGATGTCCTTCCATCAATCTGTGGATCCGCTTACATTTTGCGCTTTTTTTTTTTACCCTACTTCTCCGAAGCGGCTCAACTCAACATGATGATTCATGTAAATGCACAAAAACTAATGGAGCCATTTTTTTATTTCCATCCAGCCAATCAATAATTAATTAATTAATTTTGTGATTTGATCTTCATTTCACTTTGCAATCTCTTTCCATTGATGTTCTACAAGACTTGCACATTTTATTCGTTTAGTCTTGCATGTGTTGACTGTCTCGTTAAGCTTTAATATCTTTATGATGGATGTAAATTGAAGTGAATTAATGGTTTTGATGGTTAATCCGGAGGCTGTTTTACCTTCCAAACGTGTAGTAAGTCGTTTTTGGTGTCGCCTCGTCACCGTGAACAGTATTTTCCCAAATATCTGAAAAGGATACTACACTCCTTCCCAAATCTCTCCCCGTTTGCTTGGCTCTAGTGGATGGCCTAGTGGAGAGATCTGCCGGTAAGCCGAGTTCCCATTTGCTTCCCATTTTTATCCTCGTCATGGCGTAGCGGACTGCTCGCTGCTTCCCAGTGTTGCTTTCCTGGCCTGCTTTACATCAGCTACCCACTGTTTCCTTGCCTAATGCTCCAATCCTTGGGCACATTACTTTGTGTTTTTGCTTTTTCTGGTGTAGGGAAGGGGAGGGATATGATTGCGAGGAAGCCATTTTTCAATGTTTGTATGGTATGAGGAGCATCCATAGCCCTGTCCTCATCAAATCATCCAAGTCAAGTATAAGGATGTAATAAGTAGGTACAGCCAGCCAAGTCCTTGTCCCACCAGCGAGTGACATCCCACCTGATTTTGTTTTTCCCTCTCTGGTCTCCAGGTGTTGAAGCTCGACAAAACGGTAAGGGGAAGCTTTGCCTCCAGGGTGGCTCAACATCGGCAACCAGGTGGCGCTCGTTGTGCAGTTGCTGCACTCGGGCAGTTCAATTTTCCTTTTTCAATTCAATTTGCACTTTCCACTGAAAATTCCTCGAATTGCCTGTTGGGAAATTTATTTTTCTTTCTTTCTGGTTCCCAATCACCATAGAACTCTGCCCTTGGAGAAAAGGATGAGCACGTGCAGATGATGTAATCGCCATTACAAATCTTTCCAACAGGTTAATTTTCAGTCGGTCCCTCTCTTCTATGGACGGTCAATCGATTACTGCATAAATCGACGTCCAATTCCAACTCCAATGTCAAACACAATCTGTCAACCGCTACCGATGTTGAGCCATTGTTTCTTCACAGCCTACCCAGCCGAGTCAGGCCAAGTGCTGGGTGATCACCTTTGGTGATCCGCCTCTAATACCTCGTTCGCACCACAATGCCGTGCCATGTCAGTGGGCGAGTATAAATAACGTCTCGAGGTCAGCTGACATAGCTGAGAAAGGGATGACGTGCAGTGCTATCAAGTAAGGGTGGACACTCGTTTTTATTGGTTCATCGTTCGGATCGAGCACCTCTCTTCATCCACTTTGAAGGTATCTTTTTGGGGAAATGAGGCGCTGCTTCACAAAGGTGGTCAGCGAGCACGGTTCTAATGGCGGTGCGAACGAGGTACGAGTGCCAAAGTTGCAGCAAACCTACCCAGCATGCTTTGTGGGAACAATGTGGTCCCGGCTTTGCTTTTGGGCTTCTGGAGGGTTCTCATTGGTGCTTCTGCCACTGGCTGACTCTTGAAAACTCTTCATGTGTACGGTCTATTGTTTCCTTTAATTCCGAAAGGGATGCATTCATGGCATCGATATTGCCATTGTAACGAATGGGTAACAGTCACACTCCTGCTTCACCCACTTTATAATTAAATGACGTAATATCCTGTTGGCTTGGTGGTGGTGGTGCGTGGGTGGTATCACTATGGGTTTTGAGTTTACGGTTTCTGTCATGATTGCAGAAAGGTTTTCATTTTGCAATGAGCAGTGCATATTAAGTAATCGACTTTGTATGAAACGAAGAGCTGAACTTTCTGTTCACATCAGATACCTGAAGGTACCTGCAAGTAATCCAAGATAATGCAGGAAGTGGTGGGTTTTCCATCTTATTTTGCATCTTTGTGCTGCAACATTAAAATTGCACAAATCAACACCCAGTAGCATCCTTATGCTTGTAATTTACAGAATGAATGCAGGCGGAGTACGGCCTATGCATTGATCAAATGTCCGTATGACTAGTACAAACGAAAGAATGAAAGTTTTAGAAACGCAGGATTTAAAGAAGCCCAATTTTATTTTCTGTAATCTGAGAAATGTAGAAGAATTGAGAAAGTAAATTATTACGTAATTGCATTTACATGTTTGTGTGACGAGCAGCAGCATAACCATGTAGTGCGACCAGATTACCTTCATGACCATGTAGTGCTGCCAGATTACCTTCAGGACCATGTAGTGCTACCAGATTACCTTCAGGACCACATAGTGTTATCAGATTACCTTCATGGCCATGCTGTGTGACCAGATTACCTTCATGACCATGTAAACTGACCAGATTACCTTCATGACCATGCAGTGTGAACAGATGAACCTTTATTGTCCCCCATCGTACCGCGGAGGGAAAGGGGGACTATGGTTTTCCCCTCCGTCCGTGTGTCCGTCCATCCGTCCGTGCGGGCGTGCGTGCGTGCGTAAGCGAAGGACTGCATTCGAATTTGGTGTGTGGGTGCAACCAACGTCAAAATCCAAGATGGCTGCCGCCATGTTTGTCTGATGCCATGTATGTCTGAACCTTGTGAGCTGAATATCTTGAAAAATAAGCGAAGTACCAACTTCTAATCTGGTGTGTGGGTGTATCTAGGCACAAGGAAGAACGCTATTGAAAATTGTCGCCACGTCAAAATCCAAAATGGCCGCCGCCATATTTGTCTGAACCTGAACCCCCAGCTCTCTCTGTGCTCTGTCCTCCCAATATTCCTTCAGGTCGCACAAGATCTGCCTGCAACCCTCTTATGGTTAAACTGCCAAAATCTAGGCTCTCTGCTCACCTTCACTCTTTCATTCCCCTTTTCTCCCGCTTCTGGAACAAACTCCCCCACTCCATTCAATCCCACTCCTCTCTCCAGGTCTTTAAAACAGCTGTTCACCACCATCTCTTATCTTCCCCCATCCAAAACCTTGATCTTTTCTACCCCAGCTAATTCACCCCAGATACACTTTTTTTTTCTCTTTAATTCCAACTTCTTTCCTGGAAGTCCTTGCAGTGTTCATATGTTTTATACCTCTCCCACCTCCCCCAAAGCCCTCCCCCTCCCACATTTCTCCCGTTGTCCCTGCTCTCAAATGTTGTGTTTGTGTCCTTCCCCCTCTCCTCTCTCCCTCTCTCCCCATCTTGTCTGCCGCTCCCCTTATTTTTTGTGTTTTGTGTGTCGGTTTGACGTTTTGCGTGATTAATGTTAGCTCTTTCACGAGCCTCGATCTTGTATACAAAAAAAAAAAACTTGTGAGATGAATATCTTGAAAAATAAGCGAAGTACCAACTTTTAATTTGGTGTGTGGGTGTATCTAGGCACAAGGAAGAACGCTATTGAAAATTGGTTCGCCACGTCAAAATCCAAGATGGCCGCCACCATATATATGTCTGAACCTTGTGAGCGAAATATCTTGAAAAATAAGCGAAGTACCAACTTCTAATCTGGTGTGTGGGTGTATCTCGGCATGTGTGGGTGTGCGGGTGTGCGTGCGTGCTGCGTGCGTGCGTGTGTGGGTGTGTGGGTGTGCGTGCGTGTGGCGTGCGTGCGTTAGCGAAGCACCGCATTCGAATTTGGTGTGTGGGTGCAACCCACGTCAAAATCCAAGATGGCCGCCGCCATGTATGTCTGATGCCATGTATGTCTGAACCTTGTAACCTGCATATCTTGAAAAATAAGCGAAGTACCAACTTCTAATCTGGTATTTGGGTGTATCTGGGCATAAGGAAGAACGCTATTTAAAATTGGGGTGCCACGTCAAAATCCAAGATGGCCGCCGCCATGTATGTCTGAACCTTGTGAGATGAATATCTTGAAAAATAAGCGAAGTACGAACTTCTAATTTGGTGTGTGGGTGTATCTCGGCATAAGGACGAAAGCTATTGAAAATTGGGTCGCCACGTCAAAATCCAAGATGGCCGCCACCATATATATGTCTGAAACTTGTGAGCGAAATATCTCGAAAAATAAGCGAAGTACCAACTTCTAATCTGGTGTGTGGGTGTATCTGGGCACATGGAAGAACGCTGTTTAAAATCTGGTCGCCACGTCAAAAGCCAAGATGGCCGCCGCCATGCATGTCTGAAACTTGTGAGATGGATATCTTGAAAAATAAGAAAAGTACCAACTTCTAATTTGGTGTGTTGGTGTATCGAGGCACAAGCAAGAACGCTGTTTAAAATTGTGTCGCCACGTCAAAATCCAAGATGGCCGCCGCCATGTATGTCTGATGCCATGTATGTCTGAACCTTGTAACCTGCATATCTTGAAAAATAAGCGAAGTACCAACTTCTAATCTGGTGTGTGGGTGTATCTAGGCATAATGGCCCAGTCGGAGAAGCGGCGAACAAGTAACGCCAGCGTCCTCTCCAGACCGGACCAGAAGCGGAAGTCGATGTCTATGTCTCTCCGAAAAGATCGACTGGACAACCCTCCCATCTACTTTCTCAACAATCCTCTCCAAGAAGTTCTGTCGCTCAAGCTTTTGGGTCTCACTATCTGCCATGATCTTTCTTGGGAAAACCACATTTCCAAGCTGGCCTCCAAAGCCAGTCGCCGACTGGGCATCCTCCGTCGTGCGAAGTCCTTCCTCGGCACACCTGAGCTCCTCACCACATACAAGGCTTTCATCCGCAGCTCAATGGAATACTGTTCTCCCCTATGGGCCGGTGCTCCTGCCTCACACCTAGCTCGGCTTCACGCTGTTGAAACCAAAGCTTTCAGAATTATTGGAATCTCCCGCGATGAAGCTATCTCTGAGGGCCTTTCACTCACTCACCGCAGGCAGGTAGGTGGTCTTTCTGTCTTCTACCGACTCCTCTCCGGCCTTGCTCCCCCAGCTCTCTCTATGCTCTGTCCCCCAAATATTCCTACAGGTCGCACAAGATCTGCCAGCAACCCTCTGATGTTTAAACTGCCGAAATCTCGGCGCTCTGCTCACCTTCACTCCTTCATTCCTCTTTTCTCCCGCCTCTGGAACAAACTCCCTCACTCCCTTCAATCCCACTCCTCCCTCCAGGTCTTTAAAACAGCTGTTCACCACCATCTCTTATCTTCCCCCATCCAAAACCTTGATCTTTTCTACCCCCACTAATTCACCCCAGATCCACCTTGTTTGAAATTCCAACTTCTTTCCTGGAAGTCCTGGCAGTGTCCATATGTTTTATACCTCTCCCACCCCACCCCCCTTGCCATGCCCCCCCCCCCCCCGAAGCCCTCGCCCTCTCTCAGATCTCTCGATGTCTCCATGTCTCTCGGTCCCTGCTCTCAAATGTTGTGTTTGTGTCCTTCCCCCTCTCTCCCCATCTTGTCCTACCGCTTCCGATGTTAAATGTTTTATGTGTCGGTTTGTCTTTCTGTGTGATTAATGTTCGCTCTTTCACGAGCCTCGATCTTGTATACAAAAAAAGAAAAAAAAAAAGAAAAAAAAAAAGAAAAAAAAAAAAAAAAGAAGGAGGAACGCTATTGAAAATTGGGTCGCCACGTCAAAATCCAAGATGGCCACCGCCATGTATGTCTGAACCAACCTTGTGAGATGAATATCTTGAAAAATAAGCGAAGTACCAACTTCTAATCTGGTGTTTGGGTGTATCTCGGCATAAGGACGAACGCTATTGAAAATTGGGTCGCCACGTCAAAATCAAAGATGGCCGCCACGATGTATGTCCGACAATTGTGAGATGAATATCTTGAAAAATGAGCGAAGTACCAACTTCCAATTTGGTGTGTGGGTGTATCTCGCCCTAAGGAAGAAGGTTGTTGAAAATTGGGTCGCCACGTCAAAATCCAAGATGGCCACCACCATATATATGTCTGACCCTTGTGAGCGAAATATCTTGAAAAATAAGCGAAGCACCAACTTCTAATCTGGTGTGTGGGTGTATCTAGGCACAAGCAAGAACGCTGTTTAAAATTGGGTCGCCACGTCAAAATCCAAGATGGCCGCCGCCATGTATGTCTGATGCCATGTATGTCTGAACCTTGTAACCTGCATATCTTGAAAAATAAGCGAAGTACCAACTTCTAATCTGGTGTGTGGGTGTATCTAGGCATAAGGAAGAACGCTATTGAAAATTGGGTCGCCATGTCAAAATCCAAGATGGCCGCCGCCATGTATGTCCGAACCTTGTGAGATGAATATCTTGAAAAATAAGCGAAGTACCAATTTCTAATTTGGTGTGTGGGTGTATCTCGCCTTAAGGAAGAACGCTATTGAAAATTGGGTTGTCACGTCAAAATCCAAGATGGCCGCCACCATATATATGTCTGAACCTTGTGAGCGAAATATCTCGAAAAATAAGCGAAGTACCAACTTCTAATCTGGTGTGTGGGTGTATCTAGGCACACGGAAGAACACTGTTTAAAATTGGGTCGCCACGTCAAAATCCAAGATGGCCGCCGCAATGTATGTCTGAATCTTGTGAGAAGAATATCTTGAAAGATAAGCGAAGTACCAACTTCTAATTTCGTGTGTGGGTGTATCTCGGCATAAGGAAGACCGCTATTGTAAAGTGGGTCACCATGTCAAAATCCAGGACGGCCGCCACCATATATATATATGTCTGAACCTTGTGAGCGAAATATCTTGAAAAATAAGCGAAGTACCTTCTGGTGTGTGGGTGTATTTAGGCATAAGGAAGAACGCTATTGAAAATTGGGTGGCCACGTCAAAATCCAAGATGGCCACCTTCATGTTTGTCTGACCCTTGTGAGCGAAATATCATATCATAGCATGTTTTCTGTGTGTTCCACTTTGTCAACTCACATCACTTCCCCGACGGGGGACCTAGGCGTAACGCTTGTTTTTTGTGTTTTGCGTGTCGGTTTGACGTTTTGTGTGATTAATGTTAGCTCTTTCACGAGCCTCGATCTTGTATACAAAAAAAATAAATTGTGAGATATCTTGTGAACCTTGTGAACCTTGTGAACCTTGCCACCATATATATGTTTGAACCTTGTGAGCGAAATATCTTGAAAAATAAGCGAAGTACCAACTTCTAATCTTGTGTGTGGGTGTATCTAGGCATAAGGAAGAGCCCTATTGAAAATGGGTTCGCCACGTCAAAATCCAAGATGGCCGCCGCCATGTATGTCTGAACCTTGTGAGCAGAATATCTTGAAAAATAAGCGAAGTACCAACTTCTAATCTGGTGTGTGGGTGCATCTAGGCAAAAGGAAGAACGCTATTGAAAATTGGGTCGCCACGTCAAAATCCAAGATGGCCGCCTTGTGTCTTCCACTTTGTCAACTCGCATCACTTCACCGACGGGGGACCTTGGTGTAACGCTTGTTTACAATCCGATTACCTTCATGAAACTTTTACTTTTAAATATCTCGACTTTCGTATTTGTTCCAATTTGCCACACACTTTTTTTTACAGCGAAGCGACAGGTAGGCTCTGCTAGTCTACTGGTAATATAGATAACTACTTGAGAACTAGCTCTGAACGTGGATCACATGGGTGTGACTTTAAATCAACACTGAACTCTCACTCGGCAAGTGTCTGTATGGCATCGTGTTTCAGCAGTTTTCGAGGATTGTTTCCCAGGTCGTGAGCCTGTTGATCAAATACGAACGCTGATGGCTCGATGTGGTCTTTGCAAACAATACGATGTTTTGAATGAACATACGTTTTGATGTTGAATTTGGTTTTCCCTGGTTTTACAACCACAAAGCACGATCGTTGACGATCATTCCGTGGGTCAGGGATGTATAAAACGATTTCTGAGTTCTGTGGGCAAATTCCTCGACAATTCCAACAGTTAAAAGCTTGGCACATCGGCATCTGGAACTCAGGAATAACTTGTGATGAATTGTAGATTTACTCGTCTGCCAATGAGTAGTGCACCTATGATGTCAAGCAAATTTACGGAAGTAGTTCATTTCCATCACGGAAGTGAAATTGGTCCGATTTTAAAACATGATTATCCGGTTTATTATTCTCCCAAAAATATATCCATTTTTGTGTGAATGGGTCAGGGATATCATTCTCTTTTCCATATCTCTTCAAAAAGTTAATGATTGTGTCCCCTTTAAGATGGCTAATCGTGGCCTTTTTCCAAGACTGCTTTTAATCACAAAAGTAATAACAACACTTACGATGATAGCATAATAATCATGTTATTACAAAATTATATTAATGCTCATAATATCATGTCTCTCAAAGGAGTGTTTCCTCCTTGGACAAATGCCGTGTTAACGTGTATAAATAGCTTATCATGGCGTTTCATGGGAGCGCCGGCCCCTACCAGAGGTAAAAAACCACCTTAAGAGGCCATTTTTCCCCGCAAGCGGGGGTTGGCCTTTTTCGGCGACCGTGGTTGTTGTTGTTTTTTTGTTTTTTTTGGTCCCCTTTTTGAAGCAATGTTTTACGGCCGGATGCCCTTTCTGCCGCCAACCCTTTTTTAAAAATAAATATATAAAAAATATATAAATCACAAACACATGTCATTACCTTTTTAAACAGACGCTACTGCTATTTATCACAAAACTGAAGGAAATCTGGAGGAATCCCAATGTCCTTGAGGCATTATATGCTTATCACGTCCACCACATTCCAACGGATTAGCCTAGATCTACTGTAATCTATATACCCCAAATAAGATTATAACGTGACTGTTCCTGTCGCAGCCTGGATCCAGGTGACAGCCTGGATCCCGTCTAAACCTGCTTCTGTGTCATACGCTCACTTTTAGCTATTATTAGTCCCCGACCGGTTTCACTGGAGCAGACTATAGATTTGCTCTCCATCTGTCCCACCTGTGGTTATTCAGTCTTTTTTTCCCATACCCTTCAACATATTCAACTGAAACTTGGTACATGGCTTTATTATGATAAGTTACAGAACAAGTATTTTATTTTGGAAAAGCAATTCTCGCTCTTGATACTACTATTATTACCTCCGACACCGAAGGTAGGCGGAGGTTATGTTTTCACCCCTGTCTGTCTGTCTGTCTTTGTCTGTGAGCACGATAACTCAAAAGGTGATGGACGGATTCGGACAAAACTTGGACAGGTTGGGTGTTTGGCAAGGATGAATTGATTTGATTTTGGTGAAGATCCGGATGCGGATCCGGATCCGGATACTAGATTTAAAAAAATTATTATGATGTCATATGTAACGTGGTGTGGCAGGCATGTTGGCAAAAAAGAAAAACTTTGGAACTCTTTTTTTCAGAAACTGCTTCATTGAAAAAATTGAAACTGCCCGCAGTTATAAAGTGGCACGTCAAGCTCTTCTTGTTCTTCTCCTTGTTATCCGGTATCCCCCTCAATGACAGGTGAAGGGATGGTATGAGATTTTGTAGGATGGGAGGGTTATATAACAACAATATTCCTGTGATGAATGGAACAAATCGAAACTCCAAAAACATTTCCCATGACTGGGGCTTGAAGTGCCACCCACCGGCATCCAGTGACATCATCTGTCCTGGCAACCACTTTCAGACATGTCTACTTTCACCTGGACTGAATGGAATAGATGGAAGATTTGCAAGTTAATACAACACCTGAAGCACAATTGTAAGACATTGTTAATGATTTCTACGAAGTTTGGTGATGTACAAAGCGGTGACGTAAAGAATATCGGAAACGGGACAGACAGACAGACAGACACAGACGCTCTCCTTTTATTCATGTGGATTATTTTTCTTATTCATATTCTGCATGTTTGCTTTACTTTTTCTATCTCTTCTTCTCCTGAGAGTGTATCATTTGCCGTAATCCTGGCAATTGTTTTGGAACCATCTGTACCAGAGAAAAGACTTTTACAATGGTCATCTTCAAATAAGCAATTTGAACACTTGAATTTCTCAACTTTTGCTGTCTTACTTATAAGCCAAACCGTGTTCATTGGAATCGGCATGTATGATTACGATGTAGCAACTGTGCCATCCCTCGTGTCACGCCTTGTGCCGTCCCCAATGTGCCATCCCTCGTGTCACGCCTCGTGCCGTCCCCAATGTGCCTCGCATCTTCCCCCCTCACTATGCGTCACGCCGCCCGTCTCCCACCACACATCATGCTGCCCGTCTCTCACCACACATCATGCCGCCCGTCTCCCACCATGCGTCATGCCGCCCGTCTCCCACCATGCACCATGCCGCCTGTCTCCCTCCACGCATCATGCCACCTGTCTCCCACCACGCATCATGCCGCCCGTCTCCCACCACCCGTCACACCGTCTCTCCTCCACCGTGCATCACACCATCCGTCGCACACCGTGCTTCACACCATCGGTCCCCCACTGCGTGCCACGCTGTCCGTCCCCCACTGCGCGCCACGCCGTCCGTCCCCCACTGCGCGCCACGCCGTCCGTCCCCCACTGCGCGCCACACCGTCCGTCCCCCACTGCGCGCCACGCCTTCCGTCCCCCACTGCGCGCCACGCCATCCGTCCCCCACTGTGCGCCACACCGTCCGTCCCCCACTGCGCGCCACGCCGCCCGTCCCCCACTGCGCGCCACGCCGTCCGTCCCCCACTGCGCACCACGCCGTCCGTCCCCCACTGCGCGCCACGCCGTCCGTCCCCCACTGCGCGCCACGCCGTCCGTCCCCCACTGCGCGCCACGCCGTCCGTCCCCCACTGCGCGCCACGCCGTCCGTCCCCCACTGCGCGCCACGCCGTCCGTCCCCCACTGCGCGCCACGCCGTCCGTCCCCCACTGCGCGCCACGCCGTCCGTCCCCCACTGCGCGCCACACCGTCCGTCCCCCACTGCACGCCACGCCTTCCGTCCCCCACTGCGCGCCACGCCATCCGTCCCCCACTGTGCGCCACACCGTCCGTCCCCCACTGCGCGCCACGCCGCCCGTCCCCCACTGCGCGCCACGCCGTCCGTCCCCCACTGCGCACCACGCCGTCCGTCCCCCACTGCGCGCCACGCCGTCCGTCCCCCACTGCGCGCCACGCCGTCCGTCCCCCACTGCGCACCACGCCGTCCGTCCCCCACTGCGCGCCACGCCGTCCGTCCCCCACTGCGCGCCACGCCGTCCGTCCCCCACTGCGCGCCACGCCGTCCGTCCCCCACTGCGCGTCACGCCGTCCGTCCCCCACTGCGCGTCACGCCGTCCGTCCCCCACTGCGCGTCACGCCGCCGTCCCCCACTGCGCGTCACGCCGTCTGTTCCCCACTGCGCGTCACGCCGTCCGTACCCCACTGCGCGTCACGCCATCCGTCCCTCACCAAGCGTCACGCCGTCCATCCCCAACCGAGCATCACTCCGTCCGTCCCCCATCGCGAGTCGCATCGCCTCCTCTCCACCGCATATCATGCCCCCCTTTCCTCCGTCCATCACGCCTTCCCCACAGCACATCGTGTCTCCCCCAACACATGCCCCACTTATGCCGACCACATGTCATACGGTCCCCACCGTCACCCTAACTCCACACACCACCTACTCCTCATCTCCTTCTCCAACCCCTTCAATGTGGTCTCCCAATATTTGATTGAGGTCTCTGTTATGATTCTGCTGATATCTCCATGCAGTTTACTACTGTAGCTCTGGACATTTTATGTTCAACAGAAACATTTCTCTTGCAGGATGTTTCTGAATCCTTGGTGTTTTACTGGCTCTTCTCTTTTCCTCCTCTGCAGTGGCAGAGTTCCTGTGTATGACATGAACTCCATCAGTCATTGTCCATTGTCTTCAATAACCCCTCCAAGATATGTGAAATATCTCTGGCTGCGTATACAGTCATGTGAAAAAGTAAGTACACCCCATGTAAAGTTTTGACTTTTTCAACATATTTCAACATACAGCTATTCGATCTTCATTTCAACAATATTGACAGATAAAGGTGATATAATATAACAAATATCATGAAACATTTACATTTTGTCGTCCATTGTATAATTTAAATAAACATAAATGCAAATTTCGCATGTGGAAAAAGTAAGTACACCCCTACATTTATCACTACTTCAAATACATAAAATTAGAATCAGGGGCACCAGCTCAGGTGCAAATGATTAGAACATCGTTAGAGAGGATCTTGGAGGAACCTGTCTTATTTAAACCTCAGACATTTAGTTTGGTTTGCTCTTTGTTGTTGAAGTGTGCGGCATCACCATGCCTAGATCAAAAGAGCTCTCTGAGGCCTTCAGAAAGAAGGTTATAGATGCCTACGAGTCTGGGAAGGGATTTAAAAAGATCTCCAAACAATTTGAAATCAATCATTCGACTGTCCGGAAGATCATCTACAAGTGGAGAAGATTCCAGACAACTGGCAACTTGTTCAGGCCAGGCCGCCCCAGCAAGTTCAGCCCGAGAGCAGACCACAAGATGCTGAAAGAAGTGTCTAAGAACCCCAGAATGTCATCACGGGACCTACAGGTAGCTCTTGCCACTGTTGATCTCTTGCCACTGTTGATGTCAAAGTGCACGAGTCTACCTTTAGGAAGAGGCTGCACAAATTTGATATACATGGGAGGTGTGCCAGGAGGAAACCTTTGCTGTCCAGAAAGAACATCAGGGCAAGACTAAAGTTTGCCAATGAACACCTCGGCAAAGACCAGCACTTCTGGAAGAATGTGCTCTGGACAGATGAGTTAAAGGTAGAGCTATTTGGCCACAGTACCAGAAGACATGTTTGGCGAAAACCAAAGACAGCATTTGACCACAAGAACCTGATACCAACTGTAAAGCATGGTGGTGGAAATATTTTGGTTTGGGGCAGCTTTGCTGCATCAGGGCCTGGGCAGCTCACCACCATAGAATCCACTATGAATTCTTCATTGTACCAAAGGGTGCTTGAGGATAATGTGAGGCTATCTGTCGGAAAGTTGAAACTCAACTGAAGGTCGACCTTGCAATATGACAATGACCCTAAACATACCAGTAAATCCACCAAGGAATGCCTGAAAAGAAAGAAATGGAGGGTTCTGGAATGGCCAAGTCAAAGCCCAGATGTAAATCCCATCGAGATGTTAGTCAGGTTCACTATGTTTTTTCGTTCAAAATTTTGGTAGATTAGCAAAACTATACATTTTTGGAATATTCAGAGCATGAGGAATCCAAAAATTAATGTTTACATTTGCGTAGACACCTTTGCGAAAATGACACTCAGGACAGTGATGAAGATCTGTAAAAGCATATTCCTGAACGGTATAGACCTCGTAGATCCTGTGTATAGGACTTATAGTTCAATCTGATACTACCTATAACTTCCTGTAACAACCTATAACTTCAAAGGACTTGTAATATCATGTATTATGTAATACAGTTATATCACAAATATAAAGACAATGGTTTTCAATTACCTTTGTTTGTTGCTTTTCTATAATCCTGAGCACTATTTTGAGGCCTTTATTGGATTCCTTGACCCAGAAAACATAGGATTAGCATATTTAATTAAGTCTCTAGGTTGACTCGAAGCCGAGATCGCGCAAAATATGTATTTTATGGCGGCCCTTTTCAAAATCCAAAATGGCGGCCATGCAGGTGTCTGTGCAAATGCCAACATTGATTTTCAGATTCTCCATGCTCTGAAGATTCCAAAAATGTACAGGTTTGCTAATCCCAAAATTTTGAAAGAAATTATATTTGTTAACATAGTGAACCTGACTATCTTCATCACTGTCCTGAGTGTCATTTTCGCAAAGGTGTCTACGCAAATGTAAACATTAATTTTTGGATTTCTCATGCTCTGAATATTCCAAAAATGTATAGTTTTGCTAATCTACCAAAATTTTGAACGAAATTATATTTGTTAACATAGTGAACCTGACTATGTTGTGGGGGGATTTGAAATGAGCTGTGCATGCAAGAAATCCCTCAAATATCGCACAGCTGAAAGAATTCTGCATGGAGGAGTGGGCAAAAATTTCTCCCAGTCGATGCCAGAGACTGGTAGACAGTTATAAGAAATACCTACTTGAGGTTGTTTCTGCCAAAGGGGGCAATACCACCTATTAGAGCCAAGGGTGTACTTACTTTTTCCACATTTGCATTTATGTTTATTTAAATTATACAATGGACTACAAAATGTAAATGTTTCATGATATTTGTTATATTATATCACCATTATCTTTCAATATTGTTGAAATGAAGATCAAATAGCTGTATGTTGAAATATGTTGAAAAAGTCAAAACTTTACATGGGGTGTACTTACTTTTTCACGTGACTGTATGTCTCCACAGCCACCTGATATTTGTTTGTGTGGCATACCGTCTGCCCAACGTTGACGATGTCTGATAATGATGAATAACTTATTTCCTCTAACATGGATGAACTCATTATCATCCATCCATTGTCTGTTTTTCATGGACGATTTCAACCGTCTTGATGCCAGCTGGATGGGTGTTGGCTCTGCAGAAAACAGACATGACCTTGCAGTAAAGGCCTTATGCAATGCCGTGGGTTTGATCCAATCTGTAAACTTCTCCACCTGGATTTATGTAATTGATACACCCTCGCTCCTGGACTGAGTAATGACTAACCTATGATCAAATATCTCATGTTCCTCTTCTGACAACTTTTTTTGCAAAGCTCATGCATGGCTACCTGGCATGGACTTCAATGTAGCCTCTCGCATAAGGATTAGACAACCACTTTCACAGTACCTGATATTAACTCTGCAGTGGAATACTTTCAGAAATGCCTTCTTTCTCTCATGCACTGGCTTATCCTATCCTGTGTGGCACCTGCGGTTATCTTGTCCATTATCTCGGTCCTCGTACACTGAAATCCTGTGGAGAGGCGGTTGTGGTAACGGAGTTTACTTTATCAACTTCTTCTCCACTCTCAGTAATGATCTGAGGCCCTCAATCTCAAATAATAGGTTAAGACAGCCTCCTTGGACATACCTCGGGCATTCATCAGAGTCTGGCAACCTGCTTTGTTTGCCAAGCTCTCTGCCTGTGGCATAGAAGGCCGATTTCATTCCTGGACGTTTGACTCTTGCAGTAAACGTGTTGCTCTCAATGGGACCCTCTCTCCCCCTCGCCTCGTGGGTGCAGAAATTCTGTGGACATCCCAATGGATGTTTTGGGCCCAGTGTTGTTTCTCATTTACATAAATGACCTCTCTGATGCTCTTGGAAAGCCCACTCTTCCTTTTTGTAGATGACTCCTCAATGTGTTATGCAGTATTCCATCCCACTATTAAGGGGACTGCATCTGCATCACTCTTTGCTGATCTGGAATTAAATAGATGTTGGGCTGATAAAGTGAACATCTGCTTTCATCCAAGAAAAATCTCACTGTGTCATCCTATTGGTCCAGTAGGATCATCAAACCGTGATTGTCAAAACGTGTTTATTTCCATATTCAGCCACTGGAAGAGGTTCAGTCTTTTGAACTTCGAGGCCTCACCATCAGGCAAGACCTCTCGTGCCGATGATGTAGCAAAGCTGTCATTCAAAGCCAGCCACAGACTGGGCATCTTCCGTCGACCCATCTTTCCTTGGAAAATCAGAACTACTCTGTCTACAAGCCCTTTGTCTGTAACTCAGTAAAATATTGTTCTCTGCTATGGCCTGTGCTTCATTCTGTGGAATCGAAAGCTCTCAACATTATTGGATCTCCCATGATGAGGCTGAAGCACAACTTCGGGCTTTTAGATCACAGGCATGGTCTGCTTTTACCGTCTATTCACCAACATTGCTCTCTTTACTCTCTCAGTCCTCTGACACACTCCTACAATTCCAGGTTGTGTCACACTCGAGTAACCCTCTTCTGGTAGCATTTCCAAAATCAAGGCTGGCTGCAGACCTCAACTCTTTTATTCTTTGTTTCTCCCGTTTATCGAAACGCCTTCTAGAAGCTGTCCTGTCTCACTCTTCCTTACATGTCTCCGAGGAAGTTGTGCACCTCCATCTATTGTAATCCCCAATTTTGTCCCACGATTTTTATTCCTCCATTAACGTTTCCTAACCGAACTGTCTTATTTTCTGCTTTCAGTGTTTCCTTCCTTTCTCTCTCTCTCTCTCTCTCTCTCTCTCTCTCTCGCTCTCGCTCTCGCTCTCGCTCTCTCTCTCTCTCTCGCTCTCTCTCTCGCTCTCTCTCTCTCGCTCTCTCTCTCTCTCGCTCTCTCTCGCTCTCTCTCGCTCTCTCTCTCTCTCTCTCCTGCTCGCTATCCCCTTGCCACTTGTACCCAATTTTTCCCCCCAGTGTCGACTTAACATTGTTCTTACATGAATGTTGTGCACTTCCATTGAAATGCAATACGTTTTTACTCCAGTGACAATGCTGTTCTTTATACTTGAGTCACTTTGGAGGTTTTAAAGGATGAAGCAGTCATTTGAGTTTCACGCCCCGCCTCATCTTTGCTTGCTTGACAGACTTGCTGCTGCTGTTCACATTGGCTGTATGTGACCAACCAAAGAATTGCATTCACCTGTAATTTTTTTTCTTATTGCTTCGTTGGAATTTCTCAGGACGCGTACGTGCAAGACGGCCAGGTCCTGGCAACGTGCCTCTCACCAACTCGCCATCACAGGTGGCTTCTGAGACACGTGGCCGCAGTCGCAGCAAGATTTCGCAATCGCAGCGTGAGTCTTAAAACTACACGTATGGTTTTGACTTTGATTTCCGCCATTCCCATTCTCTCATTTGCTTCACATTTGTATTCCATGTTGTTGCCACCGATCACCGATTTATGACTCAAACTCTGTTATTCTGGCTCATTCTCTCTCCCTTTCTGTACATCCCACATGATTTCCTAATGGATGGCTCTTAGGTTTCTGATTAGCCATCTTACGTGGCATTGCATACGCTGTATATCAGGTTCCAGAACGTTCCGTTCAATCAAACGATTTCTAGTTGTGGAGGTTGTTATTTAATCACTGACTCAACGGAATCTGGCCTAACAAAGCATTATGTGAGATGACCATAAATATTTAAATGATATTGAGTGTTTGCTAATACTTCAAGATTTTGTAATGCAAAACAAACAGGTAAATGTCGATAAAGATAATGTGTCAAAATTATTGATGGATCTTTCGATTGGCAGTGAGTGTATAATTCTATTGTGTGAGACACACGAGAAGTTTTCATTTTGCTAAGCCTGTGCAATGCCTTGTTTGTGCCACCAAGTTGTGCATGCACGAACGTCGCTCAAGACATATGTTTTCTATATATAATGAGATTGTTTTCCTGCCAACCCCTCTTCCCCCTTCCCAATTCCTGGACATTTTCCTCCATTTTCTCCAATCCTGAACCCCTACTGCCTCTCATGCCCAAAAACCCATGTCCTGATTACTTACCCAGGATCAAAATCTGCGAACCCTGGTGGTGGTAAGGAGTTATCAGGTCTCCATGCATGCTCATCCCATTTTAGACTCCTTACGCAGGCTTCCCAGTCTCCTCATTCATTGCTGCTTCTGTGCCAAGCTTACTTTCCTCATTTGTTCTTTCTCTCTTTCTTTCGATATCATCTTTCTGAAACTTTTCATATGCTGCCCATCCCATGCTATGATTGCCGGACTGTGATGCTTCCATGTTGATATTGTCATGTTTGAGGCTCCGTTAACACAGCATCCTCAGCGCCAGGAACTTTAATCTCGGGATATGGCAGAGCGGTCTTTTATTCATTGCACTGCGTTCAATAAATTCTACAACTTTACCGTTCCCCGAGGATTCTTCAATTATTCCGAAATCAATGGCAAACACACGAAAAGCAGATGGCTCAAACATGTTTTCTTACCTCTTGAAGGATTTATTTTCTCGAGAAAAATACAGGGAAGTGGGTGGACAACACACTTTAAAAAACGGTACGAAACAAGCGAATCAAAGAAAGACACAGGTAAATGGAAACACTCAAACTTATGTACAATGATGAGAAATAAGCACAACTCCTAACCCAATCTACACGCCACAGAACACGTTTTTTCAACACGATGAGAATGCAGGCGGGACTTCCCTATGTCTACGATATGCAGAAATCGATGCAGCCCACTTTGGAAACCAGGTGCGAGGTGAGAACCAGTGACGAAGTTGGTCCAAAGACAAAAGTAAAACTGCCAAGAGCAGCACCAGTGACGAGTTGCACCAAAGATGCAGAAAGCCAAACAGAGCACGACGAAATGAATCCCTCGTGTGCCGTGAGGAAGGCCAGCGACGAGTAGCTCCTCAGCCAAGCCTCATTGCCCCCTTTGTCCTTTTCAAAACGAGGCCTCCTGGACTGCACTTCTTCTCTCCAGGGCCTTCTTCTTCCTCCTCTAAAGATTCACTCGGGCTAAATTACAATACTGCGCCACACCTCACAGACATCAGTTTCCCTCTCCATATAACTGACTCGTTTCTGTGCATGGTCTATAACCCTCCAAACTGTGATGACTCCATTTGTGAATCTTCAACTCCCTTCTATCCTCCAATCCCAACTCTCGCTCGCTGTGTCGGTACATACAAGTTCCGTGACATCCTGGAATTTGTCACCACGTGCTTCTTCCCACCCCTCCCCACCTCTCAATTTGCTCAATTGGAGTGCATTGCTGTTTGTGTGAGCCCACAGCCAGGATGGCTTATTCCATATAATTACCTCCGCCATCAAAGGTGGATGGAGGTTATGTTTTCACCCCTGTCCGTTTGTCCGTTTGTTACTTGCAAAATCGAAGATTTTTCAAGTATATTGGTCGGTTGCGTTTGTTATTCTGTCTGTTAGTTTGTCTGTCTGTCTGTCTGTCACCGGCCTACAGGTCACAATTCTAAACCGATCGTCACGAAACTTCACCAAGTTATAGAAGTCGTTACAATTGAGACGTCTATTGATTTTGAGTCCAAAGGTCATCTAGAGGTCAAATTTCTAAAATCACCATTTTTAATCCGATTTACTTGAAAATTGAACAGCATTTGTATATTGTCATAAAATTGGAAAACCAACAATTTTAGGTCAAAAGGTCAAAGGTCAACTTAAGGTCAAACTTCCAAAATCATCAATTTTTATCTGGAAAAACCCGTCAATTTTCATCCGATTGACTTGAAAATATAACAGAATTTGCATAATGCCTCGCTGAATTGGGAAACAAACTATTTTTTTTTAGATCAAAACGTCAAAGGTCAACCCAAGGTGAAACTTCTAAAATCATCAATTTTTATCGAAAAATCATCACTTTTCATCCTATTGACCCAAGCTTTGATCAAGATCGTAAATTTTGATCTTGATGAAATGGACAATTTGCTGGATCAATTGCAACCTTTTTTTCCGGGAGGGGGTGGATTTTGCAAGTATTGTGCTCTGCATGACGTCTTCTTGTTTGTTTGTGAACAAAATATCTCAAAAGGTTGTGGACGGATATGGACTAAATTTGGCAGAGATGTAGCGTATGTGACAAGGACGAAATGATTCGATTTTGGTGAAGATCTGGTTTCGGATCCCGCTACTATAATTTTTAAGTGATTCTTCACCATTGGGAGATGTGGCAAAAAACGATACATAGCAGGATATCTCAAAAGGTTGTGGATGGATTTGGACGAAACTTGGTGGACTGGTTGGGTGTCTGACATGGACAAATATATTCGATTTTGGTGAAGATCTGAATATGGATTCGGATATGAGAATTATTTAATTTTCTAAGTGATTCTTCACCATTGAGTGACATGGCCAAACAGGCGGAGGTATGCTCTCTACTGAGTGCCGTTTTAGTTTCTTTCTGGATTTTTGTTGGGGAATTCATGGCGTGTTTTCTTGTTCATAATTATTTATTTACTTCTTGAAGGGAAGTGTTGCCCCTCATTTTCTCGCCATTTTCCCTCACCGACAAGTTGGGTTTGATTGATGTCCCTGGAGGGTAAATTAAAGTAATCCTGTTTTTTAACCGGTGTTTTGGAACATACATGGGAAATGAGTGGAGTCGACAGCTTGGGAGATTCGTGCAAAGTGTGGATTGTTCGATTCATCCATGATGCATTTGACATCCAGGATAGTGAATACGCACTTTTGGGTGGGTGACTTCCACGTGACAATATGTTTACCCGGAACGTTCTTGGAAATGGACCACCGCTCTTTTCATGTAGTACTGTTCCAGTAAATGCCACAAGGAGAATGATCCCATATCTATGCCGTCATTGTGGACAAGGCCCTCGACATTTACTGGAAGATTTCTGTTTCTCCCACCACAGATGACATGAAACCATTATTTAGTGCAACTACCGGCGGTGGGCTCTACGTCATGCAGGGGGGAAGCCTGAGCACAAATGTCAGCCAGCCATGCCTTTTTGGTAGAGTTTGCCCAACCGCTTACCGAGTACACGCCATATTGAGTATTCATTGGGGATGAAGTTGGTCTCATGTGTGAGAAAATAATGCCCACCAATTTTCTCTTGGCCCGACAAGACGTCCTCACTCAAATTCAAATAGCTGATCCGCACCAAAAGTGCCAGCACAGACATTTCCGATTCTTTTGTTTGGGGAAATACAAAATGTCATTGGGCATTTACAAAGATCTGCAATATCACACATTTTCTTTTAGACCACAGGAAAAAGTCTTTGGATGGTGCACATTCCGACACCTTGTTCCTTTCCAACTCCATCCCACACAGCATCACAATCCCACATCCCACACAGTCTAAAAGTGCATCACAATGTCCTTCAGTGCCTTTCACTGTGCTCTGTGAATCATCTGTGACTTCAATTTTGACTTGTCTATGCCTTTCAACGTCCACCTTTGGTTTGGGATTTTGATCATGTTTTGTTTTGGACTTTGACAGTACGAAGCGCTTTTTTCTTGAGTTGTTGCCATTTAAGGTCTAGTGCAGGAAAAGCTCTCAATTTTGGTCAGACTTTGCGAAATGGCGCACGCAATTCATTTCTTTCCTTGACCTCTTGCTGGAGTGAAAAAAGAAAAAAACACTGCGACGTCTGAGACACAACACCATGCATGTGCAGGTCATTCATGCAGGTGAGTCAGGATTGAGGGCCAAACTAACTGAGAATAAGTTCTACAAATAGGTGTGCCGCAATATTCTTTACCACAACTGTATAGTCTGACGTTTCCCCCTCGTTTATGCTGCTGAGCAGTTACCATCATGCAGGTTCACATCCGCCTTGCTTTCACCTGCTTGTGGAGAATGTTCCACCAGGGCCTTCTTTTTAAGCTTGTAATAGGCATGCGTTATGGCATTGTAAGAGATCATATAAGAGCTTTGGCATTTTTCTTCCCACCAAGTATGTTGAGCTTTAAAAAATTGTGATGGCCATTCAGAAAGTTTGTAGAACAATATACTATGTCAAGAAGATACCACAAATGTGAATGTTGACTTTACAATATCGATTTCTGTTGTCATCAATGCACATGCTCCATTTATCCTTCAATCTGGCTGTGTGTCGAAACTGGTGTGCAACGAATAATAGTTGATGGGGATCAATCGGGAATTGAAGGTGTAAACTGCTCAAAACTACAGTGTTGAATCGTGGGAGCACGTGTAACATGACCATGCAAATAGTCATGGAGCAGGATCACGCTCCTTTGTCGACATTCCTTGTCACTTCTTCTTCTTCTTCTTGATCTTCACAATTACGGCAGCATGTTGACATAATATTTGGCAGCGATGATGGTGTTACTCATCCAGCGGAATGGTGCAAAATTATCAAAGAATTGTGACTTTTGTGGTAACGGTATCAAATTTGGCACAGACGACCTTTAACCTACTGAGTTGGAGATGAAGCCACTTACTTGAATTTTTCAAAACTCGTAGACCCACACTGTGCGGAGTGACAGTAAGGGTCATGTTGTTATCCCTTTGGGGTATATAGATTACAGTAGATCTAAGCCTCGGCTTCAAGAACATCGGGGGTGTGTTCAGTTACCAAGTTTCTTGTGGAGCGCTCACCAATTGGTTTAACCATTCGAGCAATCAGTTCATTCAAAACAGCTGATAAGGAACGGCTGGCTTGGTAAGCGCTTGCTAACTGCTTAGTAACTGAACACACTGCGGGGATTCTCCCTTTCAGTTTAGTGTTAAACTGAAGCAGCGATTGTTTCAAAAGGTAATTCTATGTGTTTGGCCTTTATAATATTTTTTTACTTCTGGTAGGCTTGCCCCAAGGTACGGCACAATTGAGTACCAGCTTGCTGGGATGAACGTGCCGGTGTGTGCCCCGGTTTAGAATAGGTACACTGTATCGCTGTGTGTCGTATGAGGCAACTATAGGGTTGGCTTCAGGAAGGGCATCCGGCCATAAAAACATTGCCTCAAAAAGGCAACCATGATGATTGTCATGGGGCCTGCAAGGCTAACCCCCACTCTAGCAGGGGGATTATTTATTTATTTATTTTGAAAATATGAAGACAAATTAATGATCTGATCAAAAGGTCAAAGGTCAGCATCACATGCAATTGACCTGCAATTTAAAAAAATTGCATACTGGGTCAATGAATTGGTTCACCAATTAAAAGCTAGAAACTGATTGTTTTTTCTTTTCTTTTTAGAACAAAAGATGAAAGGTAAAGGTTGCATAGAATCGTCAATTTCCATCTGATTGACCTGTAATTTTAAGAATTTGCATATTGGGTCACTGAATTGGTTCACCAATGAAAAGCTAAAACTTTTTTTTTTTTTTTTTTTGATCAAGAAGTTAAGGTTGCATACAATCGCCAGTTTTCATCCGATTGACTTGAAATTTGAGCAGGGTTTGCATATTGAGTTGCTGAAGCCCATTGCTTTTGATGTGAAAAGGTCAAGATTGCCAAAAATCTTCAATTTTTTTGGTATTCTTTTTTTAGCTGTTTTCGTCATGTTTCGCACACGAAAAAAGAAGTCTGAATACAAAGTGGGTGTGATGGGCTTTGCATTTTCAGATGCTTTCTATTTTTCTTTTGAGTTCATTTTATCTGCAACCTCTTGAGCGATGGCCACCAAATTTTCAGTGTTGACTAGTTATTGCGAAACGTAAGTGCTGACTAGTTATTGCAAACATTAAGTGTTGACTAGTTATTGCAAACTATAAGTGTTGACTAGTTATTGCAAACATTAAGTGTTGACTAGTTATTGCAAACAGTAAGTGTTGACTAGTTATTGCAAACAGTAAGTGTTGACTAGTTATTGCAAACCATAAGTGTTGACTAGTTATTGCAAACATTAAGTGTTGACTAGTTATTGCAAACAGTAAGTGTTGACTAGTTATTGCAAACCATAAGTGTTGACTAGTTATTGCAAACCATAAGTGTTGACTAGTTATTGCAAACATTAAGTGTTGACTAGTTATTGCAAACAGTAAGTGTTGACTAGTTATTGCATTCTCTTAAATGTTGACTAATTATTGCAAACCATAAGTGTTGACTAGTTATTGCAAACATAAAGTGTTGACTAGTTATTGCAAACAGTAAGTGTTGACTAGTTATAGCATTCTCTTAAATGTTGACTAATTATTGCAAACCATAAGTGTTGACTAATTATTGCAAACATTAAGTGTTGACTAGTTATTGAAATCTCTTAAGTGTTGACTAATTATTGCAAACCATAAGTGTTGACTAGTTATTGCAAACATTAAGTGTTGACTAGTTATTGAAATCTCTTAAGTGTTGACTAATTATTGCAAACCATAAGTGTTGACTAATTATTGCAAACCATAAGTGTTGACTAGTTATTGCAAACATTAAGTGTTGACTAGTTATTGCAAACAGTAAGTGTTGACTCGTTATTGCAAACCATAAGTGTTGACTAGTTATTGCAAACCATAAGTGTTGACTAGTTATTGCAAACATTAAGTGTTGACTAGTTATTGCAAACAGTAAGTGTTGACTAGTTATTGAAATCTCTTAAGTGTTGACTAGTTATTGCAAACCATAAGTGTTGACTAGTTATTGCAAACATTAAGTGTTGACTAGTTATTGCAAACAGTAAGTGTTGACTAGTTATTGAAATCTCTTAAGTGTTGACTAGTTATTGCAAACCATAAGTGTTGACTAGTTATTGCAAACATTAAGTGTTGACTAGTTATTGCAAACAGTAAGTGTTGACTAGTTATTGAAATCTCTTAAGTGTTGACTAATTATTGCAAACCATAAGTGTTGACTAGTTATTGCAAACCATAAGTGTTGACTAGTTATTGCAAACCATAAGTGTTGACTAGTTATTGCAAACCATAAGTGCTGACTAGTTATTGCAAACCATAAGTGTTGACTAGTTATTGCAAACCATAAGTGTTGACTCCTTATTGCAAACAGTAAGTGTTGACTAGTTATTGCAAACCATAAGTGCTGACTAGTTATTGCAAACAACAAACAGTAAGTGTTGACTATATTTCATGTTTCTCCAGAATCTCTAAGAGCGTAAGTGATGGAATGACATTTTAATTACTAGGTTATTCTTCACTATTTTTCGCCATTTCGGAGTATGGTACTTTTAAGCAATCATTGGGTGGTGTGGTTGTTGTTTTCCCTTCTATCAACTTTCCATCTTATTTTATTTTCACATGGAAATGGATGCAATTTTTACTGCAAGGAATGTTAATAACATGCCCTTGTTTAACTAAACGATTGAATGAAAGTGATTTCTGATTGTTTAACGAAACAATACGAACCTTAGGCCCAGTGAGATTGCTCTGAATTACAAGGAAAGTCATGGAATCCAACTTCTCTGTGATGTTGTCTTTTCTGCTTTCAAAAGCAGCGTGGTCGCTGACCATCCGTTTGGATTCCCTCCCAGTCATTCAACACTGCAGGTCATGCTGCTGCTGCTCTTTGCAACAGTTGCAGGCGCTAGATCTAAATAAAATTAAATATACTACCTCTGGGCACATCTCGGGCATTAAAACAGTCTGTTTTCTTCCTCTGCTTACTCTTTACCTGTGCCATACAAAGATGCCTTCATTCTTGGATTTCTGACTCGCTTCACTCATGAAATCAGTTTTGTTATCAAAGGAACTCTCTCTTCTCTCCCAGTGGAGTCTGCATTGTCCAAAAGCAAAATATTGGGTCCGATCTTGTTCTTCATCGGCATGAACGACTTCTCCGATGCTCAGGAAAACTTTTTGTCTTCCTTTTTGGAGACAACTTCGACTTGGTCATGTAATGGCTGGAGCATTTGCTCTTGAGTTGGGAGGTTAGATCATAGTAAGGGAAACATATGAAAATCTGTTAACTAAATTGTTACCAAAAAATTTCTTCACCAATATGTTTGTAAAGGTGTGTAATAACATGTGTTAAAATGTTGAAGGTCAACTCCCGTGGGAAACCCAGAAAAAAAGCTGTTGAATTCGGGTACCGAAAAATTATTTTCGAGAATTTTTATTTTTTTAAATCGGCCCTTAAGTAACTTATGAGGGGTCAAATAAGGGTTTTTCATGATTCTGAGTTGATTGTTAACATTTATATTTCACCACAGACACTCCTTTGTGGAAAAATAATTTCTAAATATATCTCATTTTCTACTTTGCAGGACATGGAGTCTAGCAATATGGATGAAGACGTTACTCCACCTGTGCTCAATTGCTTCATCTGTGCACGCTCGGATACACCAGCTGAAAGGCTCATACAGGCAACTCCAAAGGGATACTCAACTTTATTGAAACAAGCAGAAACTGTCGAAAATGTTACTGTTGTGGAACATATGAAGGAGGCTCAAAAGGAAGGAAAACTGAGGTACCACCAGAAGTGTAAAAATGATCTGTACAACAACTTTGTTGCAACCACCAAGAAGTCAGCTCAAGCATCAAAGGCAGAGAAAGAGTCATCAAAGTTGAAGAGAAGACGCACTACTTGTGAGTTCAGTTCATCAACTGGCTGCAGTTCTAGAAGATCACAGTCAGTTGACCTCCTGTATAAGGATGTATGCATTCTTTGCAACCAACCAGCCCAGCTCTACAAAAATAATCCAGCACAAGCTAGAAAGAGATACAGAGTGCCAGATAATTTGACTGCAGATACACTGAAGGCAAGCTTGCTGAAGACAGCACGGAGTCGCGGGGATGACTGGGGCACTGAAGTCACTGGACGCCTGGAAGGGATCAACGACTTGGTAGCAGAAGAAACACTGTACCATTTGCGATGCAAACTTATGTTTGCGAGAGGTGACAGTTTGTCCAAGACTGATGAGGAAGGAAAAAGGAAGAGAGGACAGAGGAGTATTGATGAGGAGCGAGAGGCAGTTTTTATTGAATTATGCGAATGGTTAGACTCAGAATTAGAGCATGGGGTAATGAACATGGACCAAGTCCATGAAAAGCTGCAGGAGTTTGATCAGTCACCAGAGAAGAGCCTTTCTTATTCAAAGCATTGGCTAAAGATAAAACTTCTAGAGAAATACGAAGACACCTTGTATTTCACAACACAGGAAAGAAGGGCAGATGTACTCTGTCTCAAAGATGGCACCGACAATATTCTGCGAGAGCATCATGCTAATCTTGACCATGGAGATGAGAAGACTCAGATCATAAAGACGGCACTCAAGTTCATATCCAATGATATTGCCTTGATTGATTTAGGTCCAAAGTCATACCCCACCACACACAGTATGACTGACATCGATAGCCAGCTGACACTTGTTCCTGCAAGCCTTCAGATGTTCTTGAGACCGATTGTCAAGACAGACGAAAGAGTTGCCGTTTGGGGCAGAATTTTATTAAGGCCTGTCAACCTCGGTCTGGAGTATTGCCACACCAAATGGGGCTTGCCATACAACTTGATCATAGATTTGGGTCAAAATGGATGCTCAACAAGTTCCACCGGCTGGGATACACTGAGTCTTACACGGAGACACAAAACTACAAATACTGCTTCCTTAATAGTAGGAGTGGAGATGATGTTCCAGATACTTCTGGCACTCTTGACACCATTGTGGAGGAAACCGATGAACAGATCAATGATGAGGTTGCGGTTGATGCTGCGCTTGAGGATCAATCAGTGATGACAGCCAAAGTGCCAGACAGTGAAAGTGAATTGTCAAGTAATGATCAGGTGGTCTTTGTGGAGGTTGGGGAAACAAACAATGCAGTCACTCAGTTTGTTGGAGACAATATAGATTTAAACATTGTCTCTATTCACGAAACACTCCCTTTCACTCAATGGGTTGGATCGAAGTCACCTCTCCGGCACCACCTTTGCCAGATCCACAGACAACAGCAGCTTTCCCCCGGGTGAAGTTGAAGGCACTCGACAAAGCTAAGATCCTGAGAGGAACTGAAGTAAAGATTATTCCATTTACGAACAGGAAACAGATAGGAACGAACGCGATCATGTTTCTCCCCCTCGCTGAGCTTTCCTCCTCCCTGGCTCATGATCAGCTACTCCTCACTCCAGGTGACACACTCTGGGCAGCGGGGTGGGTGATCAAAGCCAACGATCCTGAGTTCCCACACTCCAACTGGAATGGCTGGATGAAGAGAATCCATGCTAATGATGCAAAGCAGAGCACACAGATCGAGTTCCTCCCAGTTATTGAAGGAGACCCTAATGACCTCAACACCATCTTCACCACTCTGAAAGAGTGCATACCGCGCGCTGGGGTCGCTATAGTGACCTTTGATCTTCCGATTTGGCTGAAGGCTGTGAATATAATAAAGCAGGCAAATCTGTTGTTGAGTCTGAAGAAGACATAGACAATGACTGTTGAAACTTCTGACATTGTGAATGAGAAATAACTCTTGAGTATTATATATGTATGTGAAATAAAAGCTACTTTGTGTGTAAATGTAAAAGTGAAAATATAAATGTTAACAATCAACTCAGAATCATGAAAAACCCTTATTTGACCCCTCATAAGTTACTTAAGGGCCGATTTAAAAAAAAAAAATTCTCGAAAATAATTTTTCGGTACCCGAATTCAACAGCTTTTTTCCTGGGTTTCCCACGGGAGTTGAACTTCAACATTTTAACACATGTTATTAGTTATTACACACCTTTACAAACATATTGGTGAAGAAATTTTTTGGTAACAATTTAGTTAACAGATTTGTGAAATATCTCATAAAATGCTCTTACTATCAATGGAAAATGTCCTTCGATCTTCCAAAATCTCGGTATCACCCTATCACTCCGAAATGATAGTCAAACTAATCCAACTATCTCTCGTTTTGCATCACGAAACAGGTTCAGTTTCTTGAACTTCTGTGCCTCACCATCAGCCACTGCTCTAACCCTATTAGGTGCCCCCTGTCCCCCGCCTTCTCCCACACCCGTGTTCTGGATGCTGTGGATCAAAATATCTTGACATCATTGGAATCTCCCACAAAGTGGCAGAAGATGAGGGCTTGCTGGTGATCACTTATTGCAGGAAATTTGGTGGTCTCTGTTTTCTATCATCTTTCTTCATGTCTTGCTCCCAACTACTCTTTCATCCTTGTGTCCCTCCCCAGTCCTTCCACATTGAATATGTTTTTCCAGAAACCCACTCCTGGTAAAACTCCCAAATTCCAGGCTCTTCACGCACCTTCACTCCTTTGAACGTCTCATCTCCCACTTGTGAAGCCTCCTTCCTCTTTCTGTTCAATCCCTCTCTTTCCTCCATCATTTAAAGTAGGCAGTATTCCACCGTCTCACGTCCTCATTTGTCTCTGCCCTATCCATGATCTTTTTCTCATCATTCAACCCACTCCTCCACTCCGTTCATCCTCCCCACCCGCTACCTCCAACATCTTAATCTTTTACCATGTTGTTGTTTCCTTCCAAACCCTTCCCTCCTCCTGTCCATTCATTCCCATGTTGCATCCACTTGTTCCACTGACCCCAATGTCAGTGCATTTTGCAAGGTTTCTGCCCTCTGTTACTTCACCTCTATGAGCCTTGGCCTTCTATGAAAAAAAACAAACACTTGGAAGCCATTTTTTAAATGGCAACAATCTTCAATACAATTCAAGTCGGTCCACATGCATTATCTTTCAGTAGGTTACGGTGTTATATATTTGCCAATTTTGGTGCTTTTACCATAAAACCCACAATTATTTCACCGTTTTACTTTTAGTCAGATTCACTATGTTAACAAATATAATTTCGTTCAAAATTTTGGTAGATTAGCAAAACTATACATTTTTGGAATATTCAGAGCATGAGGAATCCAAAAATTAATGTTTACATTTGCGTAGACACCTTTGCGAAAATGACACTGAGGACAGTGATGAAGATAGTCAGGTTCACGATGTTAACAAATATAATTTCTTTCAAAATTTTGGGATTAGCAAACCTGTACATTTTTGGAATCTTCAGAGCATGGAGAATCTGAAAATCAATGTTGGCATTTGCACAGACACCTGCATGGCCGCCATTTTGGATTTTGAAAATGGCCGCCATAAAATACATATTTTGCGCGATCTCGGCTTCTAGTCAACCTAGAGACTTAATTAAATATGCTAATCCTATGTTTTCTGGGTCAAGGAATCCAATAAAGGCCTCAAAATAGTGCTCAGGATTATAGAAAAGCAACAAACAAAGGTAATTGAAAACCATTGTCTTTATATTTGTGATATAACTGTATTACATAATACATGATATTGCAAGTCCTTTGAAGTTATAGGTTGTTATAGGTAGTTATAGGTAGTATCAGATTGAACTATAAGTCCTATACACAGGATCTACGAGGTCTACACCGTTCAGGAATATGCTTTTACAGATCTTCATCACTGTCCTGAGTGTCATTTTCACAAAGGTGTCTACGCAAATGTAAACATTAATTTTTGGATTCCTCATGCTCTGAATATTCCAAAAATGTATAGTTTTGCTAATCGACCAAAATTTTGAACGAAAAAACATAGTGAACCTGACTAATGACACTACGTCGTCAATCAGCTTCACACAGTTAACATTACAAAAATATCCATGCCATGGTCTTGCCTGCTGAGTGTGGAGCTCCATGGAAGCCGCAGATTCCTTGCGATTCCACTTCACAAACCTCCCTATGTTATCGGAACTTTTCGGTGAATCCACTTTCACTTCATTTTCAGGGGAGTGTAAAACAATTCTGCGTCGCTCATCGTTTTGACCTTGTGCAATTATTTTCAGATTGATGGCAGTTGATGGTTGGTTGCACAAACTTTTCATCTTCAATGGACTATCAACCTCCCTTGAAATCTGTGACTCATTTGGCTATTGATGTGCATCGCAATAATTGTACGTGGCCACCATGCGTTTGTAAACTCGCTTGTTATTGGAGCCTTCTTTGCACATAAATGTAATTACTAAGTGACGTTTGATTCACATTGTGTGGAGCAAGAGGGGATGGGGTGCTATTAGCAAATGGAAGGTGTACGATTCATTTCGGCCTAACATGGTTCTATGGTAATATTTGAATGCTTTGTTGTACGAACTTCTTGACTGCCCCTCTTCCTCATCCTTAATTTGCGTGGTCAGATTGCTCCACAGCTTTCAAATCAATGTTGATGTATAATATCCCCTCACTGGTGAAATATTCCCAGGAGCCATTTACCTCATCCTCTTCATCCCTAACTTTGTGAAGCAGCTTGCATCCTGCCTCTTCTTCTTTATCAGAGTTCGGTTTCACTTGATCTAAAATTTCCACCCCACCCCAGCGGGAAGCCGTTCTGGGTCACCGAGTCGCATGCTGAGTGTGGCTCCGAGTGGACGGTACGCGGGAATGAGCCCGCGTGGACTCGGAACGACGCAAGGTTCTGGGATGGGCCTATGTTCCGGTTTGAGCACCACCTACAAGCCGAGCCGCATCCCACGCAGCCAAGGTTGCAGCCGTGAAACAAGCCCCAGTCGTATGTCAGTGGGTAAGTGAACACGGTGTTTCACGTCGTATTGTGAACATGCATACAGGGTAGCACCTCTGTGAGTGGTTCATGTATGCTGAGACCAGTATTCAACATGTTTTGGAACAAAGGTAGGTTATTTGACACTTAGAAACACTAAAATAATCGTATAAAAGGTGTCAACAGTGCACGCAGCAGAGCCCCCATGTTGCTGCCATTTTGGTTTTCTTCTTCTTCTTCTTTCTTACGCAGCACATGGTTGCGAGTCGCATCATTTTGCTCAGTATGTGGCTGTGCTACTTAGTAGTGCTACTACAACGCTCCCTGTACGTCAGGGCAGGAATTTGTAATTTATTCAGGGTGCCAACGATAGCTCGCCTACTCTTCGCGAAGCACAATGGGATTTTTAACGTACACCTCGCCTACAAATGCTGTGTCAGACAGGTTGCCCAGTTTAACGTACATCCGAGGGACGGCACACACATTGATGAATCATCCTGCCTGTGAAACAGCAGGATGACAGTTATAGCTGGGTCGGGATATGATTCTAGGCTAGATGGTTCAGACGAGTGTGCCTGTCGGCCATCCTGCCCGCCCTGCCATATTGTTCAAAAGACCTTGCATCATTATCCCTCAAACAGGTATGTGAATCCCTCAGTTTTTCAGGCCCAAAATGTCTCGCTGTTCCTCATGTACTTATTGTGATCATCTTCCTCAATGTCATCGATTAATGGGAAAGGTAAATGACAGAATTAAAAAAAAAAAAAAAAAGGGAATCGGATTTCGTGGGGTTCTTTACATTCCCAACATGCCTGTTAGAGGATTGATCAGTATTCCAGTATGGTACACACACACACACACACACACACACACACACACACACACACACACACACACACACACACACACACACACACACACACAGACAGACACACACACACACCGTTTGTTCATCACTTGATCGAGCATGAGTTCACTAATCAATATCATTCCTAGGTATTGAATATAATTTGGAACCTCGTGTTTATTTGACGAGTCAATTTCTCAAATGCAGAAGTGCAAAAAGGATCAATTTTAATCCACTATTTCCTGATTATTATTATTTTATTTTGTTTTCATTTTATTTTTACTCTGATGAGTTCAAAGAACCTCCTGCCATCAATCTTTTCGTTATTTAATTCCACGTACACTAATGATCTTCAAAACGTTCCCTTGCATCTTGCCTAGTGGAAGACTCCGAATGTGGAGCTTGTATACTTGATGTATCGCTCAAATGTTGTTTTGATACTGTGATTGTTTCAGAAAAGACATGAATTGTGTCAAACTATGTGTCCTTTAATATGTTTGTTTAACTCAACTGGTATTGTGCTCGCCATTGACTTGTCGACTTAGCTTTTGTCAATGATCAGGTTGGATCAAACTAACAACATGGCTGATACTGGGGGCGATACATATCGGAAAATCCCCCCAACTCTCCTGCCCCCCTTTGGATTGGTATGTAAAACGCCGTGCCAACCGCAGGTAGTTTGTAAACTTTAATAGGTGGTTTGTAAACTTGAATAGGTAGATTGTAAACTTTAATAGGTAGTTTGTAAACTTTAATAGGTGGTTTGTAAACTTTAATAGGTAGTTTGTAAACTTTAATAGGTGGTTTGTAAACTTTAATAGGTAGTATGTAAATTTTAATAGGTGGTTTGTAAGGTGGTTTGTAAATTTTAATAGGTAGATTGTAAACTTTAATAGGTAGATTGTAAACTTTAATAGGTAGTTTGTAAACTTTAATAGGTAGTCTGTAAACTTGAATAGGTAGCTTGTAAACTTTAATAGGTGGTTTGTAAACTTTAATAGGTAGTTTGTAAACTTTAATAGGTAGTCTGTAAACTTGAATAGGTAGATTGTAAACTTTAATAGGTGGTTTGTAAACTTTAATAGGTAGTTTGTAAATTTTAATAGGTGGTTTGTAAACTTTAATAGGTGGTTTGTAAATTTTAATAGGTAGATTGTAAACTTTAATAGGTGGTTTGTAAACTTTAATAGGTGGTTTGTAAATTTTAATATGTAGATTGTAAACTTTAATAGGTAGTTTGTAAACTTTAATGATCACATGCTCAGCTTTGAGGAGAATAGCCATCGTGTGCTGGTAACCTGTTATCAAAATCCCTGTTAAATTGGTTACCGTATTTTCCGGTGTATTAACCGCGCTTTTTTATCGGCAAAAAAGTTAAAAGTTGGAGGTGCGGTTAATACACAGATAGAAGAATATATATTCTTCTATTGTGTATTAACCGCACGTCCAACTTTTAACTTTTTTGTTGTTGTTGTTGTTGTTGTTGTTAATGTGGTTCTGTATGTTCTGTTCTGTTCTGTTCTGCGGTTAATACACAGATAGAGGAAAAAAAAAATCAGTCTTGGAAACAATCAATGCTGAATTTCAATTATATTCCAATTGTCATACAATATACCAAATAGATCTATCTATATTCTACATATCTGGGAACGTTTAGAGATTTCATAATTATGTAAAACTATGCAAGTACAAGCGGTCTTGGGTGTACGTTTTTACCTGTTGAGTCATGCACGGTAACCCCGACATGTCATCACGTTCCTGTCAATTCTAATTGATTGACAAACAGGAGTGAGGAATGCTTGACCGGAATACCCACCTGATCTCTCGGGCCGGGTTTACAATGGTCCAATGGCGCCTCATCGCCATGCCCACAATGGGCGCCCGCGGAACTACGTAACTTCCGGTTAGTGCTCCCTTCGCGACAACAGTCACGTGATTGGATACGTTGAAAACAAACCACAAAAGGGCACGTGTTACAGCCGGAAATTATGGAAACGGTGTAGGTTATTTGATCATAACTCGCTTAATTCTTGTCTGATCTTTAAAAATTTAACTTTCCGACAAGCTAGAAGTAATTCTCTTTCTAACAATATAAAGTTTTATGAAAAATAATACGAAATGTTTGTATAGCCGCCCGCCGAACTACGTAACTTCCGGTTAGTGAACCCTTCGCGACAACAGTCATGTGATTGGATACGTTGAAAACAAACCACAAAAGGGCACGTGTTACAGCGTACTTCCGGTAGTCTCGCCCTCACCTATTAGAATGGGCCCGTAATGACCAAGATAGTTTTTTTTTTAAGTGTACAAATTGCGATACGTTGAAATAAAGAATATGTATAGAATTTAACGCTACTTTAAAAAAACATAATTTAAATAGAAAAAACATACTACCATTTCCTGGTGTGTGACGTCACCACACTGTTAATGGCATAAATTCCAGTTCCAGTACGGCTTGTGTTTTATGCACGTTGTGTTTGCGCATTTTTGGAGTAGTGCGCGCCTGTCATTTATACCATTTTTTGGAATTACGTGACTCGAGTGCGTGAGTTTTTATTTTTACTATTTTTACTGCGATTAAATTTTCACACTGATCAACATGAAAACGTGTTCGCGATAACACCTGGATTCCGGAGAAATTGCCTTCCCTCTCTCTCGCCTTCCACTCCCTCATTTTCCGGGATCCCTTCATGTTAGCGTCGTGCGTGTCCTCATGTTTGCCATTTTGCCTGTTAACTGTGCCGCTGTAATAAGCGTAACCCTTACAATCAAGACTGGAAAGTAGCTGTCTGGAGATGTCTGAAGTAGCAAAGTTGGTAGTGCGAGCACAAGACAGAGTAAGGCCATCACTATTGATGTCAAAATGGATGTTGTAGGACGGTATGAAACAGGTGATTGTGCAGGTGATATGAGGACCAGGGAGTGATTGCTACATTCAAGGTGTATTATCTCTGAAGAACATTTGCAAACATGGTAATGATTTAATGATTTGCAGCTGAAATCAACTGATAATGACCAGGTGACTGGAAAAGGAATTCTGGAATGCCTTTACAATAGGGGATGATTTTTGTAATGTTGAGGGAGTTTGGAAGGAAGTCACAAGTTCCTGAATGAATGGTGTATGGGGAAACGTTGCCACCAATTTGTTCACGGCTTTCAGCGTTTTGTCACGAATAATGATGTGTCGAAAGCATGACGTAACATCGTCAAAATGGCCAAGAATGTCTGCTTTGATGAGGTGGAGGAGGGTGATGTAGAAGAGTTGCTGGACTCGTATTGGTAGGAGCTCTCAAATGAGGACCTTCTACTGCTGGAGAAGGAATGCCAGGTGGATTGTAAGCATAATTTAAACAAAAGAAACCACTGTAATAGTAAATATCAACAATAAAATGTGAAGAATAACAATAAAAATGAAATAGACAATAAAAAGGTGCCAAAATTATAAAGATCGACAAACGGAGAGGATCTGGGAGTGACTGTGGAAGTTACTGGGGAATTTCTCTGCTCTCGGTCATTGGGAAGTTCCTTGCTCGAATCCTTTTTACTCGACATTTTATTTTTTATTTTTTTCCAAATTGATGATAATTTACTTTCTGAAACACAATGTGGTTTTCATCCTCAGAGAAGTACAATAGATATGGTATACACTGCTCGACAATCGAAGAAAAATGCAGGGAATAGCATCAGCCGTTGTATACAGCATTTGTTGCCCTCACTTGACCCTGTAAACCTGCCTGCACTCTGGAAAATCCTCAGCAAATTTGGCTATCTTGACAAATATGTCAGCATAGTATTCATCATGGAAGTCATCATGGAAGGAGAGCCGTCAATGGCCTGCCTTATTGTCCCCCGTCGCACCGCGGAGTGAAAGGGGGACTATGGTTTTCCCCTCCGTCCGTGTATGCGTCCGTGCGTGCGTACGTGCACTGCAATATCTTTATAAAAGTAAGCGAAGGACCGAATTCTAATTTGGTGTGTGGGTGCAAGTAGGCATATGGAAGAACCCTATTGAAAATTAGGTCGCCACGTCAAAATCCAAGATGGCTGTCACCATATCTAAACCTTGTGAGCGCGATATCTTGAAAAGTAAATGTCTGAACCTTGTGAGCAAAATATCTTGAAAAATAAACGAACTACTAACTTCTAATCTGGTGTGTGGGTGTATCTACGCATAAGGAAGAAGGCTATTGAAAATTGGGTCGCCACGTCAAAATCCAAGATGGCCGCCTTGCATCGTCCACTTTGTCAACTCGCATCACTTCACCGACGGGGGACCTAGGCGTAACCAGGGGCACTGTAAGGGGGGGGGGGGGGGGGGAGTTAGGATGATTTCAAGGGCCCTGCACTGACAGGGGCCCTAAAAATTATTCGAACATTAGGTAAAAATTCTTAATATTAAATTATTAACCTATCATCTTTAATAGAATAATAGACCAATAAAACTAACGGTTCTTTTTCTTTTCTTGTTTTTGCCAAAAAGTAAACATCCAGAGAGCCTCTGTATTGCCCAATCCCCCCCCCCCCCCCCTCTATTTACATGAAATGGTTTGGTGTTTCGGTGTTTCGGTGTTTCGGAACACAGTGTTTTTTTTACAGCTGTGGACAACATCATAAGTGACTTGGACACTGGGTTCCACACCACTGCAAAAATTGTAGAAGAATTTTCTGCTGTTCTGAAAGTTGGGCAGATTAGTGAGGATAAAGTCCCTTCTGTGTGCCAACCACTGATCATTAAGTATTCCAGAGATCTTACACCTGAGTTTCAAAATGAAGTAAGACACCTGAACACAGTATATGCTGCCACTTTCCCCCCTAACTTGTCCCCTCTTGGTCTCCTGAATGCAATTTGTAAGATGCAGCTGCAAAGCATTTTTGGAGAAGTGTGCATTGCTTTACGTATATTTTTCACACTGCCTGTGACTGTTGCTGGTGGCAAGAGATCTTTCAGTAAGCTAAAACTGATATATAAAAACTATTTGAGGTCCACTATGTCCCAGGACAGGCTTTGCAGTCTTGCCATGCTGTCCATTGAAAGTCAGTTGGCTAGAAAGCTGGACTTCAAAGACTTGATCAGTGACTTTGCGAGCAACAAGGCTCGGCGCTGGGCTCTTGGTGTGTAAGGCTGAGCAAGGACCAGTGATAACTAAATGGCATGGCTATGGATATTGGATCACTACACTTGGTATGTGTACTTGTATGTATACTCTGCTGCTGATTTTATTATTTTGTTTGTTATATCATTCCATAGATGATAATGTTAATTTATTTTAATTGAAGAGGTTAATGTATGTTGAAATTCTTACCATTAAAATTACATTTAGACTGTAAAAGATGGCCTTCAGCACATTTCTTGTGTGGGTATCAGTCTTGCATCAAATAGTGAATTCCATACTGTATGCAGAAACATAAGCATTGTTTCAACCTCCTGGCAAAAATGTCGGGGAAAAAATGTGCGTGCGTGCTTCATAGGGGCCCAGTGTGATATCTTTTCATGGGGCCCAAACTCCCTGGCGGTGCCCCTGAGCGTAACGCTTGTTGTAAATGGGATTAAGCATAGCTGTGTACTGGAACTGAGTTATTTGTGGCCATGCTGCAATAGGCCTCGTAAGACTATGCTGAAATAGGCCTTGCAAGACTATGCTGAAATAGGCCTTGCCAAGACTATGCTGAAATAGGCCTTGCAAGACTATGCTGAAATAGGCCTCAAGACTATGCTGAAATAGGCCTCACAAGACTACGCTGAAATAGGCCTTGCCAAGACTATCCTGAAATACGCCTTGCCAAGACTATGCTGAAATAGGCCTTGCCAAGACTATGCTGAAATACGCCTTGCCAAGACTATGCTGAAATAGGCCTTGCCAAGACTACCCTGAAATACGCCTTGCCAAGACTATCCTGAAATAAGCCTTGCCAAGACTATGCTGAAATAGGCATTGCCAAGACTACCCTGAAATACGCCTTGCCAAGACTATCCTGAAATAAGCCTTGCCAAGACTACCCCGAAATAAGCCTTGCCAAGACTATCCTGAAATAAGCCTTGCCAAGACTATGCTGAAATAGGCCTTGCCAAGACTACCCTGAAATACGCCTTGCCAAGACTATCCTGAAATAAGCCTTGCCAAGACTATGCTGAAATAAGCCTTGCCAAGACTATCCTGAAATAGGCCTTGCCAAGACTATGCTGAAATAAGCCTTGCCAAGACTATCCTGAAATAAGCCTTGCCAAGACTATGCTGAAATAGGCATTGCCAAGACTATCCTGAAATAGGCCTTGCCAAGACTATGCTGAAATAAGCCTTGCCAAGACTATCCTGAAATAAGCCTTGCCAAGACTATCCTGAAATAGGCCTTGCCAAGACTATGCTGAAATAAGCCTTGCCAAGACTATCCTGAAATAAGCCTTGCCAAGACTATGCTGAAATAAGCCTTGCCAAGACTATCCTGAAATAAGCCTTGCCAAGACTATGCTGAAATAAGCCTTGCCAAGACTATCCTGAAATAAGCCTTGCCAAGACTATGCTGAAATAGGCATTGCCAAGACTACCCTGAAATACGCCTTGCCAAGACTATCCTGAAATAAGCCTTGCCAAGACTACCCCGAAATAAGCCTTGCCAAGACTATCCTGAAATAAGCCTTGCCAAGACTATGCTGAAATAGGCCTTGCCAAGACTACCCTGAAATACGCCTTGCCAAGACTATCCTGAAATAAGCCTTGCCAAGACTATGCTGAAATAAGCCTTGCCAAGACTATCCTGAAATAAGCCTTGCCAAGACTATGCTGAAATAGGCATTGCCAAGACTATGCTGAAATATGCCTTGCCAAGACTATGCTGAAATAGGCATTGCCAAGACTATGCTGAAATAGGCCTTGCCAAGACTATGCTGAAATAGGCATTGCCAAGACTACCCTGAAATACGCCTTGCCAAGACTATCCTGAAATAAGCCTTGCCAAGACTATGCTGAAATAGGCATTGCCAAGACTATGCTGAAATACGCCTTGCCAAGACTATGCTGAAATAGGCATTGCCAAGACTATGCTGAAATACGCCTTGCCAAGACTATGCTGAAATAGGCATTGCCAAGACTACCCTGAAATACGCCTTGCCAAGACTATCCTGAAATAAGCCTTGCCAAGACTACCCTGAAATACGCCTTGCCAAGACTATGCTGAAATATGCCTTGCCAAGACTATCCTGAAATAGGCCTTGCCAAGACTATCCTGAAATAGGCCTTGCCAAGACTATCCTGAAATACGCCTTGCCAAGACTACCCTGAAATACGCCTTGCCAAGACTATGCTGAAATATGCCTTGCCAAGACTATCCTGAAATAGGCCTTGCCAAGACTATGCTGAAATACGCCTTGCCAAGACTATGCTGAAATACGCCTTGCCAAGACTATACTGAAATAGGCCTTGCCAAGACTATCCTGAAATACGCCTTGCCAAGACTATGCTGAAATACGCCTTGCCAAGACTATGCTGAAATACGCCTTGCCAAGACTATCCTGAAATAGGCCTTGCCAAGACTACCCTGAAATACGCCTTGCCAAGACTATGCTGAAATACGCCTTGCCAAGACTATCCTGAAATAGGCCTTGCCAAGACTATCCTGAAATAGGCCTTGCCAAGACTACCCTGAAATACGCCTTGCCAAGACTGCTGAAATACGCCTTGCCAAGACTATCCTGAAATAGGCCTTGCCAAGACTATCCTGAAATAGGCCTTGCCAAGACTATCCTGAAATAGGCCTTGCCAAGACTATCCTGAAATACGCCTTGCCAAGACTACCCTGAAATACGCCTCGCCAAGACTATGCTGAAATACGCCTCGCCAAGACTACCCTGAAATACGCCTTGCCAAGACTATGCTGAAATACGCCTTGCCAAGACTACCCTGAAATACGCCTTGCCAAGACTACCCTGAAATACGCCTTGCCAAGACTATGCTGAAATACGCCTTGCCAAGACTATCCTGAAATAGGCCTTGCCAAGACTACCCTGAAATACGCCTTGCCAAGACTATGCTGACATACGCCTTGCCAAGACTATCCTGAAATAGGCCTTGCCAAGACTATCCTGAAATACGCCTTGCCAAGACTATGCTGAAATAGGCCTTGCCAAGACTACCCTGAAATACGCCTTGCCAAGACTATGCTGAAATACGCCTTGCCAATACTATGTTGAAATACGCCTTGCCAAGACTATCCTGAAATAGGCCTTGCCAAGACTATCCTGAAATACGCCTTGCCAAGACTATGCTGAAGGAGTTGCCATTTGATTCCAGATCAATAAACGTTTCAACCTCACACACCTGCAATAAAACAACAATATTTCTCTTTGGTTGTGAAACGTGAGTCTGCTTCCGCAGGAATGTTTAAAATAACTAGAAACGTTCCATCAATACCACGTATCACTACCATACCTCAAGGTATTATGTGGCACCATAAAGAGACCAACTGTGAAATGCTTGAAAGAGCAGCGTCTGAAAACTTCGACCCCAGCGGAGATGGCTTGGACCCGTCATCTGAATGTCAGGTGAACACGTACAATGTACATGTCAGGTGAACAAGTGAAGGGACTGTGTTGTGATCTTTCATCAGGCAAACCCAAACCAGGAGGCCAGATGGAGCACAACAAGGATACTTTGAAGAACAATCTATCAAAGAAATACAAACATCCGTGTGGAATCCTGTTAGACTGATGCAAGTGAGCACCCACACATGGTGACACTTGATCCAAAGTGGTGTAAAATAGTTTGAAAAGGATAGACAACACCACCTGGAGGAAGCACGTCGCAGATGACCCGATGCTCTACTTGGTGACGACTGTTTTTTTTCCTCGCTGTGACGGACGGGTTTGTTCTCACATTGGGCTGTGGATTCACTCCGAGACGCACAACCAACTTGATTGATAGATGACGCATCGACGGAGAGGATTCAATTTGATCCTGTGTTGAATTTTGTGGTATAAACAAAATCAGAAATCACCACACACCTCCCCTCACCCCCAACCTCTTCCCGTCTCTGCTGAGTCGTTAATTGTGACATTTTTCGAATATATTTTGCAGTCGTGAGTCGTGAGGAGAATTCCCATGGACAGTTTCAACATGAATGGTAGGAAGTGGTGTGTAGTAGGAAGTGGTGTACAGTACATCCATAGGATTTGGGTTCATGACTCGGTTTCTTGACAAAGACTTGATCTTACTTTTAGGCCCCTTTGGGGCGTCAGCCTGGCTGAGGGCTTGTATCTTGGGTCCAGTCAGTCCATCCTTCCATCCGTCCAGAGGCTCTACTCGATCATGATTGGATGCATTCCTTTCGTATTGGGCACATGTGCGCATTAACATCTGGGGATGAGGCTTGTCAAGTGATTTGGGATCTGAGCCAATTTGGAATGTTGAGAAAAACGTCCGAGCCTATTTAAATCGATGCCAATCTTTCTCAAACCACAATTTCAAACAATTTTTCACAACATTGAACATACTGTATTTATTCATATTCTTTTTTGCCCTTGCCAGAGGAGAGGGTATTGCATTTGAGTCCATTTGTTTGTCTGTCTGTCTGTCTTTGTTTGTTTGTTTGTCCGCACAGAATAAATATGATGTTCTCTGCAATCGTTGCTCCGATTGACAGGAAATTTTCACCATAGGTGCAACTCCACCTGTATAATTTTTAAATGATAATTATGACGTCATAGGTCACGTGGTTCGCCCGCCATCTTGGAAAAAAACGAAAAACTTTACATCTCTATATCTCCGCTGAGCTGAATAGAAAAAATTGAGACATGGCTCATTGTAAAGAACTCTCCATGTGGAATAACATCTGTTAATGATGATGTCATAGGTGCCTCCATTATGACATCATAATTCGACAAGTACAAAACTTCATCCGATCAAGATGAAATTTCTTGAGCGTCCTGTCGGCATAAATTGGTGGAGAAAATGTGTTAATGATGACGTCCTAGGTCACGTGTTTTGGCCGCCATCTTGGGAAAACCAGAAAACGTTGCACTTCGTTATCTCCGAAAGCGCTGCATAGAAAAAAAAGTGAGACATGGCTCATTGTAAAGAACTCTCCATGGGGAATAAAATATGTAAATGATGTCATAGGTGCCTCCATTATGACGTCATAATTCGACGAGTACAAAACTTCATCCGATCAAGATGAAATTTCTTGAGTGTCATGTGGGCATAAATTGGTGGAGGAAAAAAAAAATGATGACGTCATCGGTCACGTGGTTCGGCCGCCATATTTGTTTTAACACAAAAGCCTTAAAGACCACTGAAAATACATCCTGGCGAGGGTTTGCAATCTCTGATTGCTCTTTTTCTTGTCTTTTATGTTTTAAGCCTCTCCCTATAGGAGAGAGTTGAGAGCTTTAGATTGTACAGATTCCAGGAGACACAGTGTATGATGATGTGGCACTAGCCCAAAAGGGGGAATATTACTCTATAGGAGCTGTGAACAAAGGCCTTTGTAGGTTGTGAGTACTGATTTTTGTAAGGAATGACTTGGAGCGATGGAGGATTCCTGTTCTGTGGCTGGCTTTGGAGGCCGGCTTTGTAATATGATCAGCCCAGGAGAGGCCATCGCTGACGGTGAGGCCTGCAAGTTGTAAATACTTAACCTGTTCCAATGCCTGACCATTGAAAAATGAGGGCGTTAGTTTGACGAGGGCGACACCGTGAGATTAGCCAGGATTGAAAGACGCATTGTGTCTTTCAGTGCCTTTCAGTGCCGTATCTGTTTAGGGCAGTTTTAATACTCACCACCTCTTTGCTAATACTTAACCTGTTCCAATGCCCGACCATTGAAAAATGAGGGCGTTAGTTTGACGAGGGCGACACCGTGAGATTAGCCAGGATTGAAAGATGATGTGGAAATGGAAGAAGTGCATGAGCAGAAGCCATTCCCAAGACCTTTAGTTGTCAAAAGACTGGTTATTGGTCATCAAAGTGGAAGTAACCTGTCAGAACTAAAAAAAAGATTTGATGGAATGGAAACCTGTATTTCATCTTTGAAGTTCCACATGCCGAGCTTCAGGATACTTTGGTCGGGAAGAAAATTCGTGTGTGGTTGGATTGAGAAGGATTTATTTTATCCCATTATGAACCCATAATCTTTGATAACTCCTTAAAGGATAATACTGATTTGATTTGATGATGGAATCTCCTGTCTTGCATTGCTCGGTGTTTCACATTAGAATCCAAGAGGTTCGCCACGTCATGCTCGGATTGAGCCCCCCCAGGTGCAATAAAAATTTAATGCAAAGAAGGTATCGGCTCAAAAGTGATCCATGAATGCATGCTGGCCTTGTTTGACGAAGGTGTGCCCTTATACCTTTCAATTACTAAACAGGCAGCCGACTTTCAACGTGGATGCAAGTCTGTTGAAGACACTCCAGGTCAGAACGCCACCCAACTGACCTAATTGCTCATTTGGTGATGATGATGTGCAGCTTCTCCAATGCGCTCCTTGTAATAAATTGCAATCCATGCACCGAAGGCAAGAGGAATCACCGCTGCTCGATACATTTTGCACCCGACTCTCAGCCAGCGAGATGGTGGGTTCGGGTTTTCTGGGATGCGGAAGGAAATCCCATCTAGTGCATGTACGCCTTACAAACTGCAATAGCAGGGGATATTACACGAGTCTCTTGCAAAAGGGTGGCGAGGGCAATCGATGAGGGGTGATCACCAAAGGGTTTGCTCCTTCTCATCGACGTGCGTGTGCACAAGGCCCATGCTGCGCAGGCTGACATTTGTAACTGTGACTTTGAACAACTGGACTCGATCTCCCATACAGCCTGGAACTGTCCCCCATTGCCAGTAGCGGTACTTGAAGTCCGACCTGTACGCCAACGATGAGGAAGTGACTTTTGCAGATAGACCACTTTGAGGGACCTTGTATTGAATTAAATTAACAAGTTGCTAACAAAAATAAAAAAGCTAACACCTATTGCTGCTTCAAAAGTTGTGTCGGTTATCAGATTTTGACATCCATCACATGCAGAACAAGAACAGTAAGAGAAAACAAAACTCGGGTTTACTTTACACTTTAATTGTTTAAATGCCTTGTCTGATGTACACACCGTCGTATGTTCTGCACATCATCACATATGAAAATACATTCATAGGCGCAAAGCTACGACTTTGCGTCACGTGGCCTTCATTCCATTACCGGTACCTCTGGCCACTTTTCTCGAGGTCAGATACAAGCATCTTATTTAATTTATAAAAACGAAGCGATCAATGTCCTGCTAATACCACAGCTATCTGCCTTCACTTTGCAGCGTACTTGGGCCGACATAACACATCCCTTGCCTTGCTTTGCTTTCAGCCTCGCGGCACCAGTCCCGTTCTACTAGCGCTCTGCCCACCAGTGAACTATCTGGCCTTCCAGGTGACTTTGCCGGTTTCTGAGACTTGCATGTAATTCCCAGCAGGCTCTGCTTCTCCCTGCATTCAATTTCCCTTTAATTTCCTTTTTAACCGAACAGTGCTGTTTCTCTCATTGCATCCCTTCTCTCTCCTTGCTTGCACATTCCTATCCCACAATAATCTTCCTCACGGAATGCTGGATGATCTACTTTAGTCTCGTCCACCTCCTCCACCCCTTAAAAGTCGTTTGATTGAAGTTGAAACTTTTTACGTGGATGTTTAACATAGATGCCATTCCCCCCTTCCCCACAATCCAATTCAATGAGTATTATTTTATTGACAGTTTGCGACTTCGAGCTTGTTAACTTTATTGATAACAATAAACGTTTGCTTCATCGAACTTAAACTACAGAGCCGTCATACTCGTACCTTCAACTCATCAGTCCAATCAAGTTCCTGCATGGGTAACTCGAGAGTGCATAGAATAGAACACCTTACCCCACACAGTCTTAAGAAAAAAGGACATGGGCGGGATCTGCGAGTGGCAAATTTGATTGGTTGGGGTTGAAATAAATGCCGTAATATTTTGCCCAAATACTGCTTAAAGGGAAGGGTTTTGCAAGTGCAAAGAAGGCGATTTGTGTTCTCCATTGTTTAAAGTATATAATTCAATTGAAATTAAGTATGTATTTTAAAAGTGGTAGAAAAAAAAAATTCTAGACGTTTTCCGCCATTGATGCAGCGTCTTTCACACCATCTTATTTAACACATTATGTTAGTTATTCGTGCCTGTTGTTTGTGTCCCTTATGACATCCTTAAACAGTAAGTTTCCTGTTTGGAATGATTTTCAGTTTTTTTGGACTGCCAGACAGACAGAGGAATTTTTTTTATCTCTCTCTCTGCACATTGGTGATCGGGACATTCAGATCCAAAATACTGTTAAACTACAGGTTTGTTTTCCGATTCATGTTCAAAATAGAACATGCAATTGAAATCAAGTTGTTCCTCGATCATGAACTGATGTTTGTACACAGACAGTCAGGTCGGTCTCTTTCTTGACTGGCAACATGTAACCCAGTGCTACCTTCCGCAAGGTCGAGTAGTCGGCGACTAAACTGACTACCATCACTGGCTTGCCAGTGGGGAGGGTGACTGTGACACCAACACCTGCAGGACTAAAAGCAATACCTGTTAAAGGGCGGATGAGCTCCCTACGGGAGCCAACGACCATCCAGTAAGGAGATGGTGTCTCTCAAAAAACACCCTTCTGGTTGGACTGTTATTTTAGTTAGTAGGTTGTAGACAGCAACCGCCCAACGTAGTACTACCGTTCTGACTTGGGAGTGTTAATGTGGTGCTTGGAACCATCTTGCCCTCTCCGTGTCAGGATTGCTGGTCTTACTTTCTGTCTCACTGAAACTATCGCTACTGGGTTAGCTTTAATCTCTCTTTCTTGCAAACAAACATCATACACTTTTCATCACACACTTTTGATCACACACTTTTCATCACGCACGTTTCATCATGCACTTTTCATCATACACTTTTCATCATACACTTTTCATCACACTTTTCATCATACACTTTTCATCACACACTTTTCATCACACACTTTTCATCACACACTTTTCATCACACTTTTTATCACACTTTTCATCATACACTTTTCATCACACTTTTGATCACACACTTTTCATCACACTTTTCATCCCACACTTTTCATCCCACACTTTTCATCATACACTTTTCATCATACACTTTTCATCACACTTTTCATCATACACTTTTCATCACACACTTTTCATCATACACTTTTCATCACACACTTTTCATCATACACTTTTCATCACACTTTTGATCACACTTTTCATCCCACACTTTTCATCACGCACTTTTCATCATACACTTTTCATCATACACTTTTCATCACACTTTTGATCACACACTTTTCATCACACTTTTCATCCCACACTTTTCATCATACACTTTTCATCACACACTTTTCATCACACTTTTGATCACAAACTTTTGATCACACTTTTCATCCCACACTTTTCATCACGCACTTTTCATCACACTTTTCATCACACACTTTTGATCACACACTTTTCATCATACACTTTTCATCACGCACTTTTCATCATACACTTTTCATCATACACTTTTCATCACACTTTTGATCACACACTTTTCATCACACTTTTCATCACACTTTTCATCACACACATTTCATCATACACTTTTCATCACGCACTTTTCATCACGCACTTTTCATCATACACTTTTGATCACACACTTTTCATCACGCACTTTTCATCACACTTTTCATCACACAATTTTCATCACGCACTTTTGATCACACACTTTTCATCACGCACTTTTCATCACACTTTTCATCACACAATTTTCATCACGCACTTTTCATCATACACTTTTCATCATACACTTTTCATCACACTTTTCATCACACACTTTTCATCATACACTTTTCATCATACACTTTTCATCATACACTTTTCATCACACTTTTCATCACACACTTTTCATCACACACATTTCATCATACACTTTTCATCACGCACTTTTCATCATACACTTTTCATCATACACTTTTCATCATACACTTTTCATCATACACTTTTCATCACACTTTTCATCACACACTTTTCATCACACACATTTCATCATACACTTTTCATCATACACTTTTCATCATACACTTTTCATCATACACTTTTCATCATACACTTTTCATCACACTTTTCATCACACACTTTTCATCACACACATTTCATCATACACTTTTCATCACACACTTTTGATCACACACTTTTCATCACACTTTTCATCCCACACTTTTCATCATACACTTTTCATCACACTTTTCATCACACACTTTTCATCACACTTTTGATCACAAACTTTTGATCACACTTTTCATCCCACACTTTTCATCACGCACTTTTCATCACACTTTTCATCACACACTTTTGATCACACACTTTTCATCATACACTTTTCATCACGCACTTTTCATCATACACTTTTCATCATACACTTTTAATCACACACTTTTCATCACACTTTTCATCACACACATTTCATCATACACTTTTCATCATGCACTTTTCATCATACACTTTTCATCACACACTTTTCATCACACTTTTCATCACACAATTTTCATCACGCACTTTTCATCATACACTTTTGATCACACACTTTTCATCACGCACTTTTCATCACACTTTTCATCACACAATTTTCATCACGCACTTTTCATCATACACTTTTCATCATACACTTTTCATCACACTTTTAATCACACACTTTTCATCACACTTTTCATCACACTTTTCATCACACACTTTTCATCACGCACTTTTCATCACACTTTTCATCACACAATTTTCATCACGCACTTTTCATCATACACTTTTCATCATACACTTTTCATCACACTTTTAATCACACACTTTTCATCACACTTTTCATCACACTTTTCATCACACACTTTTCATCACGCACTTTTCATCACACTTTTCATCACACAATTTTCATCACGCACTTTTCATCATACACTTTTCATCAAGCACTTTTCATCACACTTTTCATCATACACTTTTCATCATACACTTTTCATCACACACTTTTCATCATACACTTTTCATCACGCACTTTTCGTCACACTTTTCATCACACACTTTTCATCACACACTTTTCATCACACATTTTTCATCACACACTTTTCATCATACACTTTTCATCACACACTTTTCATCACACATTTTTCATCACACACTTTTCGTCACACTTTTCATCACACACTTTTCATCACACACTTTTCATCACACATTTTTCATCACACACTTCATCATTCACTTTTCTTACTCGTTTTCACTCCTCACCTTTACATTCTCTCTCTTTTATTTGTCTTTATACGGTTAATTTATTTAAAGGAAGACTCCAGACCCCAAAAAAAAATTTCATTATTTAAATCTTTAGAATTAGGTAATGGTTAAATTTTAAAAAGAAAAAAAAATTCGACGCTAAATTAGTCGTCAAATGCGTTTTTAAAAAGGCACGATTTTAAAAAAAGAAGCCATTTCTGGAATCCGTGTGACGTCACTGTGACTGTGATAAGTCTGTGAAAGGTCTCACAGCTGACGATGCATATCAGAGCAAAAACCAAGCCATGAGGTCGAAGGAACTGCCTGCAGAGCTCAGAGACAGGATTGTGTCGAGGCACAGATCTGGGGAAGCCTACAAAAAAAAAATTTCTGCTGCATTGAAGGTTCCCAAGAGCACAGTGGCCTCCATGATTCTTAAATGGAAGAAGTTTGGAACAACCAGGACTCTTCTTCGAGCTGGCCGCCCTGCCAAACTGAGCAATCGGGGGAGAAGGGCCTTGGTAGGAGAGGTGACCAAGAACACTCTGGCTGAGCTCCAGGGATCCTGTGTGGAGATGGGAGAAACTTCCAGAAGGACAACCATCACTGCAACACTCCACCGATCTGGGCTTTATGGCAGAGTGGCCATATTTATGGAACTAATATGTTTTTAAACCTTCATTTTTTTACGTCTCCTTTCTATAAATTTCACCAATTAAACAATGGAAATGTGAGTATGATCTGAAATCGACATTTACCGTGAAAAATGGAATCCGGCCAAGCCAAAGCATGTTTTTTTATTTTATTTTATAATAACAAATAATATCAAAGGAAATTTTAATGAAACGTGACAACAACGAAATGGACACCGTCCCCCATGATGAAACGTCCCCATCCAAAACCTTGATCTTTTCTACCCCCGCTAATTTCACCCCAGATTCACCTTTTTTGAAATACCAACTTCTTTCCTGGAAGTCCTTGCAGTGTCCTTGTGTTTTATACTTCTCCCACCTACCAGCCCCCCACCCCCACTTCCCACGCCTCCTCCCCCCAAGCCCTCTCCCTCCCACAGATCTCCCGATGTCCCTGCTCTCAAATGTTGTGTTTGTGTGCTTCCCCTTCTCTCCCCATGTTGTCTACCGCTCCCCTTATTATGTACTTTGTGTGTGTCTGATTTTTTGTTGTGATAAGTGTTCGCTCTTTCACGAGCCTCGATTCTGTATACAAAAAAAACAAAAAATAATTGAAAATTGAAGTGTAAAAAGTAATAAAAGAAAAGAGGAATTAAATTGTATCGAGTAAATACAACTTAATTACTTTCCATACCAGGTCTTTCAGTTACTTTTTATTAAATCACTCTTTCCGTTAAGCACAGGATGTCCAGAAAGTCCTTGTGCAACTTTGAACTTAAATAACTTTTTATGTAAATACACATGAAAGAATGAAACTATAAATGGTACGTCAAAGCATTGCTCATCAAATTTTTACTCAACAGATTTTAAAATTTTAGGCTTCAACATAACCGCCAACTTTTGTAATACATCGTTCAATCCCATTTTCCAACTTGTTGAAAACTTTTTCCAGTTTCTGCTGAGTGATTTCATGAATTGCGTCTGTGATTCTATCTTTAAGTTTCTTCAAAGAATGGGGTTTTGATGAACAAACAGTAGTTTTTACATCGTAATAATAACTCCAATAGGGACGCATCAGGGGCACGAGGTGGCCAAGCAAGTGGTCCACGTCTACCGATCCACTTCTCTGGGAAGAGAACACCCAAAACCTTTCGCACACCACAAGAAAAGTGGCAGGGAGCACCGTCTTACTGGAAGAAGGTGCTGTCTAAAAGATTCAATCGGCGAAGTTCAGGTGGACTTAGTTCAAATTATTCCTGGACAACCGCTATGGCATCCTCGCTGATTCATCGGATCGTGGATTGTCATTTTTTTCTTTAAAATTCTCCATCCAATTATTTGTCGAGTTCCCATGTGGTGCATCTTTCTTGTCATGAATGGTGAATTTTCTTCTCACTGCTGCAAAGGACTTCAGTTCAGCTAGCAGTAGCACACAGGTTACCTTTTCTTCTAAAGTCGACATCTATCAGTTCGGGATCTGAAAAAAAAAATTAAACATACTTGAAGCAGACAAAATTGAGCTGTGTTGTATTAAAACATTATTACTCGCATCATATGATAATATAATATGCATAGCAAAAATATAACTTTTCCAATTTCCTAATTTATTGTGTGTGTGTGTGTGTGTGTGTGTGTGTGTGTGTGTGTGTGTGTGTGTGTGTGTGTGTGTGTGTGTGTGTGTGTGTGTGTGTGTGTGTGTGTGTGCGTGCGCCTGGTGTTGGCTTAGCGGTTAGGGTGCCGGCTTGGGATCCTAGGATCCTGGGTTCGAATCCCGGTCGATCGCTGAATTAACGCCTGGGGGCTGACTCAGCCTGTCATCCTTCCGAGGTCGGCAAATTGAGTACCAGCTTGCTGGGATGAATGATCACGGTGTGTACCCCGATTTAGAATAGGTACACCGTATCCCTACGCATCGTAAGAGGCGACTAAGGGTTGGCGTCAGGAAGGGCATCCGGCCATAAAAACATTGCCTCAAACAGGGAACCATGATTGTCATGGGGTCCGCAAGGCTAACCCCTGCTCCAGCGGGGAAAGATGGCCTTAAAACGATCATTCATATTCTATATTGTGTGTGTGTGTGTGTGTTTGTGTGTATATATATATATAGATACATTCATATATATATATACTAGCTTGGCTCGGATCGCCTGAGGAACGGGCTTATTTTAGCTGAGGATAATGACTGTACCTGATTTGCTCTGTGTTGTCATGATTAACACCAATCTTAATACAAACAATTATTTTGCACAAATTTATTTGGCGTGTTTGTGATATAACATTTTTATAAGCAATTTAGGTTGAAGATTTCGGTTGAATAAAAAAGAAACAATTCAAAGAAAGAAACCCTCAACACATACATATGGGGGGGGGGGGGGGGGTGGGGAGTAGAGGGTGAGGGGGGGGGGGGCGGGGTAGGTGCAGACTGGAAGTTTGGAACGATTACACCTCACCACCACTTAATGAAAAACACCTCACCACTACGTTATTAAAAACACTTCACAACCACGGAAACAAAAGTTTGAGGGAGTAAGTAGTTCAGTGACAACACAGACACTGCCCAGATATGTAGAATATATAGATCGATGACTGTACCTGAGTTGCTGTTTTGTCCTGGTTTACACTTTACACCAATCATAATACAAACAATTATTTTGCACAAATGTATTTGTAATATATGTGATATTACATTTTATAAACAATTGAAGTTGAAGACTAAAGTTGAAAAAAAAATTTTTCAAAAAAGATTATCCAAAAAACAGCAAAATTGGGAATATTTTCAAAAACAATTCCCTGAGGACATACCCATGGGAGAGATAGGTGCATACCAGAAGTTTGCGATTTCACAAAAGTTTGAGGGAGTAGTTCAGTGACCTCCCATTCCTCACCCTCCCCCTGCCCCCTCCCCCTACTCCCCCCTCCCTCTCCCCCTCCCCCCTCGCCCCCTCCCCCCTCCCCCCTCCCCCCTCCCCCTCCCCCTCCCCCCTCGCCCCCTCCCCCCTCCCCCCTCCCCCCTCCCCCTCCCCCTCCCCCTTCCCCCCCATCCCCCCATCCCCCTCGCCCCTCCCCCAATCCCCCTCGCCCCTCCCCCCTCCCATCCCTCCCAACCCTCCCCCCCTCCCCCCTCCCATCCCTCCCCCTCCCATCCCTCCCACCCCTCCCCCTCCCATCCCTCACCCTCCCCCTCCCCATCCCTCCTCTTCTCCCCTCTCCCCCTCCACCTCCCCCTCCCCCCTCCCCCTCCCCCCCCTCTCCCCTCCCATCCCTCCCATCCCTCACCCTCCCCCTCCCCATCCCTCCTCTTCTCCCCTCTCCCCCTCCCCCTCTTCTCCACCTCACCCCTCCCCCTCTTCTCCCCTCCCCCCCTCTTCTCCCCTCCTCTCCCCTCCCCCCTCCCCTCCCCTCCCCGCCCGGCAATGCCGGGTACTTCTGCTAGTACATATATATTACATACACATCACAGCCTGCTTGGAGTTTGCAAAAAAGCACCGAAAGGACTCTCAGACTGTGAGAAACAAGATTCTGTGGGCTTTCGTGTGTCTTTCACGAGGAGGGGCTTCCGTCTGGCCACTCTGCCATAAAGCCCAGATCGGTGGAGTGTTGCAGTGATAGTTGTCCTTCTGGAAGTTTCTCCCATCTCCACACAGGATCTCTGGAGCTCAGCCAGAGTGACCATCGGGCTCTTGGTCACCTCTCTTACCAAGGCCCTTCACCCGTGATTGCTCAGTTTGGCCGGGCGGTCAGCTCTAGGAAGAGTCATGGTTGTTCCAAACTTCTTCCATTGAAGAATTATGGAGGCCACTATGCTCTTGGGAACCTTCAATGCAGCAGAAATTTTTTTGTAGGCTTCCCCAGATCTGTGCCTCGACACAATCCTGTCTCTGAGCTCTGCAGGCAGTTCCTTCGACCTGATGGCTTGGTTTTTGCTCTGATATGCATCGTCAGCTGTGAGACCTTATATAGACAGGTGTGTGCCTTTCCAAATCAAGTCCAATCAATTGAATTTACCAAAGGTGGACTCCAATCAAGGTGTCGAAACATCTCAAAGATGATCAGGAGAAATGGGAGGCACCTGAGCTAAATTCCAAGTGTCATAGCAAAGGGTATGAATACTTATGTCAATGTGATATTTCAGTTTTTTTCTTTTTAATAAATTTGCAAAACTTTCTAAAATCCTGTTTTCTCTTTGTCATTTTGGGGTATTGAGTGTAGATTGATGAGGGAAAAAATGAATTTAAACGATTTCAGCATGAGGCTGCAACATAACAACATGTGAAAAAAGTGAAGGGGTCTGAATACTTTCTGAATGCACTGTATATGAACATATATTTATACCTATATGTTTGTATATATATATGTATGTACAGTATATGTATATATATATATTTATACCTATATGTTTGTATATATATATGTATGTACAGTATATGTATATATATATATTTATACCTATATGTTTGTATATATATATATATGTATGTACAGTATATGTATGTATGTATGTATGTATGTATATATATATATATATATATATATATATATATATATATATATATATATATATATATATATATATATATATATATATATATATATATATATATATATATATATATATATATATATATATATATATATATATATATATATATATATATATATATATATATATGTATATATATATATATATATATATATATATATATATATATATATATATATATATGTATATATATATATATATACATATATATATACATATATATATACATATATATATATACATACATACATACATACATACATACACACACACTAGCTTGGCTCGGCTCGCTGCGCTCGCCACACCAAGCGTTGTTACTGAGGAACGGGCTTATTTTAGCTGAGGCTAATGACTGTACCTGAGTTGCTGTGTTGTCATGATTTACACCAATCATAATACAAACAATTACTTTGCACAAATGTTTGTGATATTACATTTTTATAGGCGATTTAGGTTGAAGATTTAGGTTGAATGTTTTTTTTTCAAGAAAGAACCCCACAGCACATACAATGGGGAGGGGTAGGTGCAGACTGGAAGTTTGGGACGATTACACCTCACCACCAGGTAATTCACAACACCCTCACCACCAAGTAATTCAAAACACCTCACCACCCAGTAATTTAAAACACCTCACAGCCATCAAACACGTAATAAAAACACCTCACAGCCATAAAACACGTAATAAAAACACCTCACAGTCATAAAACACGTAATAAAAACACCTTACAGCCATAAAACACGTAATAAAAACACCTCACAGCCATAAAACACGTAATAAAAACACCTCACAGCCATAAAACACGCAATAAAAACACCTCACAGTCATAAAACACGTAATAAAAACACCTTACAGCCATAAAACACGTAATAAAAACACCTTACAGTCATAAAACACGTAATAAAAACACCTCACAGCCATAAAACACGTAATAAAAACACCTCACAGCCATAAAACACGTAATAAAAACACCTCACAGCCACGAAATTAAAAACGCCTCACCACCACATCATTTAAAAACACCTCACCACCAAGTAATTCAAAACACCTCACCACCACGTAATTCAAAACACCTCATCACCAACTAATTCAAAACACCTCACCACCACATAATTATAAATACCTCACCACCACGTAATTAAAAACACCTCACCACCATGTGATATTAAAACCTCACCACCACGTCATTTAAAAACACTTCACAACCACGTCATTTAAAAACACCTCACCGCCACATAATTCAAAATACCTCACCACCACGTGATTCAAAACCACCACAACCTTATCAAAAACACTTCACAACAAAAGTTTGAGGGAGTCGTTAAGTGACAACACAGACACTGCCCAGATGTGTAGATATATAGATAGATGACTGTACCCGAGTTGCCGTTTTGTCATGGTTTAAACCAATCATAATTCAAACAATTATTTTGCATAAATGTATTTGTAATATACGTGATATCACATTTTATAAACAATTGAGGTTGAAAAAAAAAATTTCCCCAAAAAAATAATAATAATTGGAAAATTCTTCAAAAAAAATACCCTCAGGACATACCGACGGGAGAGATATGTGCATACCAGAAGTTTGGTACGATTTCACAAAAGTTTGAGAAAGTAGTTCAGTGACACAACACAACACAAGACAACACAGGACAGGACAGACGCTGCACAGATATGTGTGTGTGTGTGTGTGTGTGTGTGTGTGTGTGTGTGTGTGTGTGTGTGTGTGTGTGTGTGTGTGTGTGTGTGTGTGTGTGTGTGTGTGTGTGTGTGTGTGTGTGTGTGTGTGTGTGTGTGTGTGTGTTTGTGTGTGTGTGTTCCCTGTCATTACCTTTGCATCGAAGTTGGACAGAAGTTATGTATTCACCTGTTTATTAGTCCCCTACCGGTGTACACCGGAGGGGACTATAGGTTTGCACTCCGTCCCTCCATCTGTCAGTCTGTCAGTCCGTCACGCAAAGAACAGTTTTCCGGACTTTTTTTCTAAACTCTTAAAGCTAATGATTTCAAACTTGGCACATGGTTTCCCAATGATAAGTTACATATCAAGTTCGAACTTCACGACGTTTCGATCATTTTTGACAAAGTTATGGCACTTTGAACTTTGGTAATTTCCCCAACAGTTTTTTGGACGACAGACTGCCGGTCGGGGACATGTATTGCAGCGCAATACTCAGAATGCTTGTTTGTCTGTGAGCAGGATATCTCAATAAGTTATGAACGGATTCTGTCGAAATTTGGTGGACCTGTTGGGTGTGAAACAACGACGCATTGATTAGATTTTGGTGAAGATCTGGATCCGAGTATTATTTAACCCTTTGAACCCTCGCGACCAGTTTACCGGGCACTATTCCAACCTCCATACCTTGACCGGCCGCCACATGCTTAAAAAAAAAAATTTGTTTATTAATTTGTTTTTCATGGTCTGAGCCTTAAGGCTTGTAATGGAGCATGTCGTTTTAAGCATGGTCTCAGGCTAATTAGTCCCCTACCGGTGTACACCGGAGGGGCCTATAGGTTTGCACGCCCTCCGTCCGTCCGTCAGTCTGTCAGTCCGTCAGTCCGTCATGCAAAGAACAGTTTTCCGGACCTTTTTTCTAAACGCTTAATGCTAATGATTCCAAACTCGGCACATCGTTTCCTCATGATAAGTTACAGATCAAGTTCGAACTTCACGACGTTTCGATCATTTTTGACAAAGTTATGGCACTTTGAACTTTGGGAATTCTGATAATTCTGATGATCCTTAACTCAGTGCCATTTTAAGTTTTAATTTCCTTTAAAAAGGATTTTCTCTGCAATAATAGGACCGATTGAGATCAAATTTTCACCATAGGAGGGACTCGGTCTGTAGAATATTTTAATGGTAATTATGACGTCACAGGTCACGTGGTTCGGGCGCCATATTGTTTTTCGTGAAAACACGAAAACCCCTTTTTCTCTGCAACGGCTGAACAGATCGAGGCCAAACTTTGCAGGCAGAATCGCATACCCATGACGTACAAAAAAGTCAGCGAGCATGACGTCATGCGTCACATGGTTTCAGAGTTATGACGTTTTAAAGCATGAACCTTTAAAACCGAGCCCCTCCCTCATTTTTGATGCAATCGAGGGGAAACTTCACAGATCTGTTCCGCATGTCAGTCTACTAAAATGTCCTTTTGGAATTTGTGATAGCTCACGTGGTTTGGCAGATATCATTAATTAAACGAAAATATTTAAAAAATGGATATCTCTTGAATCGCTTTATTGATCGAAGTGAAACTTCATACTATAATAGAAGTCATGAAGAGTAACAAGTGCGCAAAATTTCAAGATCATTGGATGTATGGTCTGGAAGCTAGAAGTTTTTATTGCGTGAAGAAGAAGAGGCGTCAAGTGTGCGGATTTAATTATTTATCACATGTACAGACTGAAAGCATCGTTGGACACGACCTGTCGCGGTCATTTTAACCTCAAATAAAATTCTAATTTAAGATTTGACAATAGCTGAGGTATATTAACAAACAAATAAAACAGATTTGGTCAAATTCTGACTTTTTTAAGCTCGATCGCATTTGACAGAGTTGTGACAAGCTGAGGAAGAAGAAACCTCGCATTGGCTTCTCCAATGTGCCATAAAAAATGGATATCTCTTGAATCGCTAGTACCTCAGACCGTGAGTTGGTAATAATTTATATAATTCACACAGTGCAATACGTGCATGCCGCTCCACGGAGCGTCCTTGCGGGCTTATCAACGAGGCGAGGCGTGACACACGTGTCTCAGCATACCTCAGATGAAGTTTGAAAACCAGCATCAACTGTGCATAAATTTGCATATTCGATCATTTTTGACAAAGTTATGGCACTTTGAACTTTGGTAGGGGACATGTATTGCAGCGCAATACTCAGAATGCTTGTTTTCTCTCGTTTACAAACATGTCACGAGGAACTTCCTGAGCAATTAGTAGCTCCGTTATATTACACCTAATATTCGGTCTGCGTCGCCGCTAATTGCTCAGGAAGTGTGAGGGAGGTTTTTGTGGAGAGTTATTGTGTATCGGAAAGCCGGGCAATAACTGCTGGTTTGACTAGAACCGCAAAGTGGAGTATGGGCGATAAACTCAAAAAGGAAGAAAGTAAGACAGTCTGTGATTCAAAATATCATTTATTTGTAATTACCTGGCTAGAAAACATTTTTACAGGAAGAAAACCGAAATAAAATACATTTCAAATTTTCAGTGATTTTTCACCAGGAAGACGAGGGTAGGGGAGCCGAAAGTCCAAGGAGCTCAGGGTTTAAAAGGTTAAGTGATTCTTCATAAATGAGAAATTGTGGCAACAATGATATATGGCTTGATATTTCAATAAGTTGTGGACGGATTATGATAAAACTTGGTGGAAGTTTTGGGAAGGTGACAAGAACAAGCCGATGAGATTTAGAATGTCCTGATCCGCATCCGGCCTATCTGTGGGATACAAAACGTAAATTGTTCAGCCTGGTGGAGGTATGCGCTCTACCAAATGCCGTTCTAGTTGTAATTTCAATTATATTCCATGTGTAATAAAATAAGAGGAAAATTTTGCTTTCTATAATAAGAGGTTCCGGTCCCAAAATCATTTGACCTGCTTCATTCCTATGTTATTGCATACCTGTGGGGGAATAAATGCATCCAGAGATTTTGCAGCAGAGACTCCAGACGGATGCACAGTACCCAAAATGTAAGTCCCAGCCGGGCTGACGCCCCGTTGGGGTTTACTAAATGGTTACATTTCCTGCTGTCTGACAGTAACCCAATTATCGATGGTGCAATGGTTTGAGCATCTGCTCTGAGTCTGGGTGGTTGGTGCTTCCAAAGATGGTCCAAATCATACCCATTTTAAAAATAGGGGCAATGCCTCTGGGCTCACCGGGTAGAACCAAGGAACCACTGGTATGTGTGAATGACCCACAAAACATCTAACCTCGAAGAAAGTAAATATCTATTTTGGGGGGCAAACCCCTGATTTTTTTTTTTTTTTAATGCCGTGAACAAACTTTAGTCCATCGCGGGTGATAAAGATTGTGATCAAGTTTCATCGAAATTGTGTGTGTCGTTTTGGAGAAGGGAGCAAATACCTAATTGGGGGTGGGGGGGGGGGGGGTTGCGGGGGATAGTGGGTCAAACCCCCTGCAGACACCCATAGACCATGATGTTTCTCATGCTGTAAACAACATTTAGTTCATCATGAGTGACAAAGGTTATAGTCAAGTTTCATTGAAATTGTGTATGTATACACAAAGAATTAAGTTAAGCACCCCCCCCGTTTTTTTACAACCTCGCACATTACAAGTTTGTTGTCGTCAAAACAGTGTAATATACCCATGATATTGCTATATTTTCTGGAGAAGTGATATTATGGTCACATAAAAACATAACAATCATGCCGTTTTCAATATTTTATTCTGAATAATTTAAGGTGAAATTTTTTGGGAATTTTAGGCATATTTTCACCTCAATTTAAGTATGGAGCTATAGGTCCATCACGGACAGTGTGGATGACGTTTATGTTTTCTAACGTACAGTCATTGTTCTGAGAAGACCTCTAGCGATCTTTGCGTCAATAACGTGTGTAGGACCCACGTGATCGGATCACTGACTCAACCAATCACTTTTTTTCACTTTGATCACTCAATTTCATCAATGGATAATTGCTAATGTCATACCAATCATTATTTGATCTCACATACCTTAGAATATATGCCAATGTATACATATACACAAAGAATATATATTAGGGGGTGCTTACCTTAATTCGTTGTGTAGGGGTGCTTAACTTAATTCTTTGTGTATAGTTTCAGAGAAGAGAGAAAATACCTATTTTGAGGGGTCAAACTCCCCCACCCCCGTAGTTTGACCCCTATAATGAGCGCAGATTTTGATGTGGTCAATACACCTTCGTTGGGCATCAGATATGAAGCTTGTGGTCAAGTTTCATCAAAATCGTTTCTTTGGTCCAAGTGATGATGACTGAAGTGTTTACAGACTCTCTCACTGACTTGCCTGCAGACTGCTCGATCGCATAAGCTCACCGGACTTAAGTTCAGGTGAGCTAAAAAAAATTACGCCTAGGTCCCACGTCGGTGAAGTGATGTGAGTTGACAAAGTGGAAGACGCAGAAAACATGCTATGATATGATATTTCGCTCACAAGGTTCAGACGTACATGGAGGCGGCCATTTTGGATTTTGTCGTGGCGACCCAATTTTCAATAGCGTTCTTCCTTATGCCGAGATACACCCACACACCAGATTAGAAGTTGGTACTTCGCTTATTTTTCAAGATATTCTGCTCACAAAGTTCAGACATATATATGGTGGCGGCCATCTTGGATTTTGACGTGGCGACCCAATTTTCAATAGCGTTCTTCCTTATGCCTAGATACACCCACACACCAAATTAGAAGTTGGTACTTTGCTTATTTTTCAAGATATTCATCTCACAAGGTTCAGACATACTTGGCGGCGGCCATCTTGGATTTTGACGTGGGTTGCACCCACACACCAAATTCGAATGCGGTCCTTCGCTTACGCACGCACGCACCTACGCACGCAAGCACGGACGGACGGATGGACACACGGACGGAGGGGAAAATCATAGTCCCCCTTTCGCTCCGCTGTGCGACGGGGGACAAAAATGTGCTGCTTCCTTGCTTGGCGCTCAGGAAAAGGATGGAGCATGGCCAAACAACCATAGCTTGGCATCCATTGCACAGTCTGTGATGTGCCATGCCCTCCTCCTGCGTTGGAGCTCCTTGTGAGGGCACTCGTTGTTATGATTTGGCCGAGGCCGAGAAAAGCGAGGTCCGTTTATTCCTGATAGGTGAAACACCCTGCAACCTACGCCTGCAGAAAACAGACTTTTTTTTGGAACGCCGCCCCCATTTTCCATCCAATCATCGTGTAACTTTGGTGACACATTTTCCATGTGTAGGCACTGCAATATCTAAAGTTTTGTGTTGATCACTCAAGCGGTTGTGGGAAAGAGGAATTTAAAACAAATTTAAAAGGGAATAAAGGTGAAAAGTGAGGGCATCGGTCGACGTTCCACAACAGTCATGAATGGTTGTGGATGCCGAATATTGATAATAATTATTTTTATAATTACCTCCGCCACCAACGGTGGATGGAGGTTATGTTTTCACTCCTGTCTCTGTCTGTCTGTCTGTCTGTCTGTTTGTGAACATTATATCTCAAAAAGTTGTGGACGGATTCGGACGAAATTTGGTCGAGAGGTAGCGTATGTGATGAGGACGAAATGATTAGATTTTGGTGAAGATCGGATTCGGATCAGGCTACTAGAATTTCTTTAGTGATTCTTCACCATTGGGAGAAAAAAGGGCCAAAATTATATACAGCAGGATATCTCAAAAAGTTATGGATGGATTTGGACGAAACTTGTTGGATAGGTTGTGTGTGTGACAAGGAATAATTGATTCAATTTTGGTGAAGATCCGGATCCGGCTAGTAGAAGTTTTAAAGGGATTCTTCACCATTGGGAGAAAGGGCCAAAAACGATACATTGCGGGATATCTCAAAAAGTTGTGGATGGATTTGGACGAAACTCGTTGGACAGGTTGTGTGTGTGACGAGGAATAATCGATTCGATTTTGGTGAAGATCTGAATATGGATTCGGATATGAGAATTATTTAATTTTTTAATTGATTCTTCACCATTGGGAGATAGGGCCAAAAACGATACATAGCAGGATATCTCAAAAATTTGTGGACGGATTTGGACGAAACTTGGAGGACGGGTTGGGTGTCTAACAAGGAAAAATAGATTCAGTTTTGGTGAAGATCTGAATATGGATTCGGATATGAGAATTATTTAATTTTTTGAGTGATTCTTCACCATTGGGAGATAGGGCCAAAAACGATACACAGCAGGATATCTCAAAAAGTTATGAATGGATTTGGACGAAACTTGTTGGACATGTGTGTGTGACAAGGAAGAATAGATTCAACTTTGGTGAAGATCTGGATCCGGATCCAGCCTGTATAAGTTTTTAAGGGATTCTTCACCATTGGATTTGGACGAAACTTGTTGGACATGTGTGTGTGACAAGGAAGAATAGATTCAACTTTGGTGAAGATCCGGATCCGGATGAAGGTGGGTGGAGTGCGGCACCCACTTATCGCTCTTGTGTTAGTGTTGCAAAACCACCTTTTGCACTTGTGTTATTGCTGCAAAAACCACTTTCCGCACTCGTACTGGCATTGAGTGTGCGCTTTGTAAAGACATGCAAACAGAGTAAAAGGACATTAAAGGTTGTTGGCTTCCGGTCCGGTCTGGAGAGGACGCTGGCGTTACTTGTTCGCCGCTTCCCCGACTGGGCCATTGTACACAGTTTGCTTTTCTGGTGGTCATGGCGGATTTTTGACCGTTGGGTCTGCCCTCTGCTCGGTCCCGGCTCTGCTCCTGGCTTCGCCTGCCCGGCTCCTCCACTGTTTCCTCAGGCCCGCTCCCGGTTTGTGGCCGTTGTTTGTGGCGGTGGCTGTTTGCCGCTGTGGTCTTGATTAGCGGCTGCGGTCGTTTGCCGCTGCGTTTGCCGCTTTGCCTCTTCGACCTTGGCCTCGTACTCGTCCCTTCGCTCCTGCCTGGCATGGCTCTGAGGTACTCCGCCGTAAGGCTTCTTCTGCTCAATACTCACTCCACCCCATCATGCATCTCTGCAATCAAGTACCACGGACTCCTGCGACGACCCAGATACATTCATAGAGGCTCCGGTCGTAAGTTTGTTTACTTACAAACAGGTCACTCCATTCCCGTACTCTGGTCGGCTCAGCGCACTCCCACTCATTGTCCCAGCGCACCTGGTCACAGCAACACACACGATCGCACCTCCTGTCTGCAAACCCTGGCTAAATCACCTGAGTTCATCCCCACCGTACAAAACAACATCAAGCTCACCCTGTTCAATACCCGGTCCCTCAACAACAAAAGCCTCATCCTGAACGACTACATTCTGGATAATAAACTGGACTTTCTCTGTCTCACTGAAACCTGGCAACAACCTCTGGACTACTTCTCACTCAACCTCACTACACCCAATGGATATTCTTACATCAATAAACCACGCTCGGAGGGCCGAGGTGGTGGAATTGTCGTAATTCACCGACAAGACATCAAGACCAGCCTCATCTCCATCTCATCTGCTCCATCATTTGAACACCTGGCTTTTAAACTCTCTGGTCACACACAGTCAGTCATGGCTGTCGTCTACCGCCCTCCCAAACCACACCCATCATTCCTGTCTGACTTCTCCTACTTTCTGACCCAGCTCTGTTCCCTCTCCCCCTCAATCCTCCTCCTCGGTGATTTCAATATCCACATGGACTCCACAATAACCACTGACTTCACTGATTTACTCACCTGCTTTAACCTCACTCAACATGTCAACTTTCCTACCCATAACCGTGGTCACATTCTGGACCTTGTCTGCGCTACTGGATTAATTTTGCACCATCTCTCTGGCTCCGACCTCACCCTCTCTGACCACTTAGCCATCACTATGACCATCAACATCCCCACCCCAGCACCAAGGCATTATCGCACAATCAACTTCCGTAAGCTCTTTCACCTACCTCATTCTCATCCACCCTCTCTGAAAAAATGTCCACTTCTCCCTTCGTTTACCTCCACACCGCTTCTGACCTCACTGACTACTACAACCACACTCTCTCCTGCCTTGACCAGCTTGCACCTATAAAAACCAAAACAGTTTCTTTCACCCATTCTGCTCCCTGGTTTACGCCTGAACTCCGCCTGATGAAAACTCGTGCTCGACAAATTGAAAGACTCCGCAATAAAACAGGTCTCACAATTCACTCCCAAGCCTACAAGGACCACCTACAACACTACAAAGATGCCCTCTCCCGCGCCCGCTCCGCCTACTACTCTCAAATTATCCACTCTGGCTCCAGAAACCCAAAAGCACTCTTCTCTACAATAAACAAACTCCTCAGTCCCCTGAACACCAGCACCCAGTCATTCACAGTAGACAACTGCATCTCCTTCCTTTCATTCTTCCAATGCAAAATTGACAACATCTACAACAGCTTAACCACCACCGCACCCGCTCCCCCTCAAACCACCTGCCCCCCCTTATCCTGCCAACCCCTGTCTCAATTCTCCCCAGTCTCCCCTACTGACCTCTCTGAACTCCTCATCGGAATGAAAACTGCCACCTGCACTCTTGACCCCATCCCCTCCAGCTTTGTCAAGGCCTCCCTTCCTGCTCTCTCTCCACTTATCACTGCAACAATAAACTCCTCCCTGTCTACAGGCATCGTCCCACCATCCCTCAAAATTGCTGCTGTTACCCCCATTCTGAAAAAACCTGGACTCAACCCTGACACCCTAAATAACTTCAGACCCATCTCCAACTTACCCTTTCTGTCAAAAGTTTTGGAACGCGCTGTAGCCACTCAACTCAAGCATCACCTCTCTGCCAATAACCTGTATGAAACATTCCAATCTGGATTCCGCTCCAACCACAGTACTGAAACTGCTCTCCTCAAAATCACCAACGACCTTCTCCTCTCCTCTGACGCTGGCAACCTCAACATTCTCATCCTCCTCGACGTCAGCGCCGCCTTTGACACCATCAATCACACCATCCTCCTCACCCGACTTGAAACCACCTTTAACATTACCCGCACTGCCCTCTCTTGGATCAAATCATACCTCTCTGACAGACGCCAGTTCATCTCCATCAATAACTGCAAATCCCCCACTGCTCCCCTCCCCCAAGGTGTCCCCCAAGGTCCAGTTATTGGCCCCCTCCTCTTCATCCTGTACCTGTCCCCCCTTGGTCACTTAATCCGCCGTCATGGTCTCCAATTCCACTGCTTCGCCGATGACATCCAGCTTTTCATCTCCACCAAGTCCATCTCCACCGCCACCCACTCTATCCTGACAAACTGCATCACTGAAATAAAATCCTGGCTTCAAATCAACTTCCTCAAACTTAACTATGATAAATCTGAAATAATCATCATTGGCCCAAAAACGCTCACCAAATCCACCCATAACTTTGCCCTCAACATCGACGGTTTCCCAGTATCCACCTCCTCTCACATCCGGAATCTTGGCATCATCTTTGACCAAACCCTCTCCTTCGACAAATACACTAAACACATCACAAAGACAGCCTGCTTTCACCTGAAAAACATCGCCCGTCTCCGTCCATCCCTCTCCTCCACGGCTGCAGAAACCCTCATCCACGCCTTCATCACCTCCCGTCTGGACTACTGCAACAGCCTCCTCTATGGGTCACCCTCAATAATCACCAATAAACTCCAATACATTCAGAACTCCGCTGCCCGTCTACTCACCCATTCCCGGACCCGTGACCACATCACCCCCGTCCTTTACAAGCTTCACTGGCTCCCCATCTCCCAGAGAATCCAGTACAAAATCCTCCTCTTGACCTACAAAGCCCTCCATAACCTGGCCCCATCCTACCTGGCTGACCTCCTCTCCAGACACACTCCCACCCGCAACCCCCGCTCTGCTGGTACCAACCTCCTGACCCCCCCCCCCCCCATCCGGACCAAATTCAGATCCTGGGGGGACAGGGCCTTCTCCGTCGCTGCTCCCACCCTCTGGAACTCACCACCTCACACCATCAGAGACTCCTCACTCACCACATTCAAAACATTACTCAAGACCCACCTGTTCAACACTGCATTCAACATTTAACCCACAGCATTTAACCCCTTTCTATCTCTTCTCCTTCTCCTTCCTCTTGCTTTGGTTATTTACCTGTTGATTTTTGTCTTTTTGCACTTGTTTTTTGTACTCTGTCAAAGCGCCTTTGGGCTTCTTGAAAAGCGCTACATAAAATAAATGTATTATTATTATTATTATTGGGATATCGGGCCAAAACGATACACAGCAGGATATCTCAAAAAGTTATGGATGGATTTGGACGAAACTTGTTGGAGATGTTGTGTACGTGACAAGGAAGAATAGATTCAACTTTGGTGAAGATCCGGATCCGGCTCGTAGAAGTTTATTTTAGTGATTCTTCACCATTGAGTGATATGGCCAAAAACGAGGGGTAAATCAGGGTATGAAAGACTTTGACCTGTGGTGATTCCTGTGATTGATTTTGATGAAATGTGATTCTGTATTGTGATTTTCTGCTCTACTCTGAGATACAAAACGTAAACTGTTCACCTGGCAGGGGTATGCTCTCAACTGAGTGCCGTTCTAGTTAATGAATGTATTTGTTCTCTGGTTTACTTGCATTGCTCTTTGGCTGTCCAACAGGCCGAGCCGCAAATACAGGTAGAGATTATCTACCTGTTGCATGTGTAAGGAATGTTTGAAAAATTGAGATGATTTGGGGGGTGAATATAAATTGTGAGCATTTGCATTTTGCATGGCATGTGTCGATAGATGGTCTTGTGACGATCATAGCCCCAAAGCTTGTCCACGGTGCGCATGCGCATTGATGCCGATGAAGTTGTTAATGACGTGTACCGTGAAATTCGTCAAAATGGAATGAACAGAAGAAGCATGACTGGATTTTAGTTATCTTGATTGTAATGTATTTGTGAATAACGATTCGTCTTTGCCGTCCACCTGTACAGAGCGTCATAACTACGGCCAGGTGGGCAGGTTATCGCCCGGTAACGTTCACGGCATGCGCCTGCTGGACTCCAGCTCGGACGTGGAGGCGGCCGTTGCCGACGCCTTGGTGAGCATCTCCCATAATGCCATGGGTGTCCTGATAGAGGCTTGAATGAGTAACCAATATGAATCCTGGCATCACGAAAGGCAAAACATGACGGCACGGTCAAAATGTGATGGCATTCCGATGGATATTTAATTTGTCCTTGGTTCATTTTCTGCTGACAAATGAATACGTGATCAATATCAGCTGCTAATGTATGCAAATCTTGCCTTCCTTGTGCACACCGTCTGTTACAACCAGTTGCTTGGAGACCCAAGACCCAAGGTAATAAGTAGCTCTGAGGATGTGCGTGCGTGTTCGTATTTCCGCTACTCCTCGTTTTGAGTGAGCATTCTTGAATCGTTGTGCATGTCGTTGGAGTCCTTGTTCTAATGGCGTGCGTGCGTCCGTCTCCCACTGATTTGTCGTGTTTTAGTGGAAAATCCATCATGCTGTTTCTTTTAAATATATAATTAATGAAAAGGATTATTTTCAAGACTGTGAGAGGTGAAGCAGGCAGGGCAGAGTCCAGGTAAGCGAGCCTCCCTGACGACTAACCATCTTCAGAGGATTTGTGTTCCACGATAATGTAATGCCCTAGTTAACCCAGGTAACCTGGCTGAAGGAGATGGCCATTCTAGATTAGCCAATGGGGAGCACTTATCCAATTGTCGGATGTGTAAATGTAGGATCTACAATGGTAGGTGGCCATTCTAGATTAGCCAATGGAGAGCACTTATCCAAATGTCGGATATGTAAATGTGGGATCTACAATGGTAGGTGGCCATTCTAGATTAGCCAATGGGGAGCACTTATCGTCTTATCCAAATGTCGGATATGTAAATGTGGCATCTACAATGGTAGGTGGCCATTCTAGATTAGCCAATGGGGAGCACTTATCCAAATGTCGGATGTGTAAATGTAGGATCTACAATGGTAGGTGGCCATTCTAGATTAGCCAATGGAGAGCACTTATCCAAATGTCGGATATGTAAATGTGGGATCTACAATGGTAGGTGGCCATTCTAGATTAGCCAATGGGGAGCACTTATCCAAATGTCGGATATGTAAATGTGGCATCTACAATGGTAGGTGGCCATTCTAGATTAGCCAATGGAGAGCACTTATCCAAATGGCGGATATGTAAATGTGGGATCTACAATGGTAGGTGGCCATTCAACAGACTTGGCATTTAATATGGAATATTTTTTTTTCTTGACGGGTTTACTTTCTTAACTCAGTATATCAATCTGGTGAGTTTCTTTTACACTTTGGTGATTTATTTGTAAAAAGAACCATGTCACTGATTGTCTGTCGCAGCAAGAAGTCACCAACAGGATTATATCACAGGTGGCGTGGCAAAATGTACGGACAGGTGCATTTGACGATTTGCTTCACAGTCGGGTATACAAGGGTTGTTGCGTTCTGTATTCGTGGAAAACAACTGCTGCATGTCTCCAAAAGTTATTGCCGCTTCCTCTGGAGATGGTCCGTCAACTCGACAATGCTGTTTGTCATGGAGTGGTGGCTTTACGAAATTACAAAATGAAAGAGCGTGCTATTGCTCGGCAGTATGGCATCACTCAAGGTCAGGTGTCAAAGATCCTGAAACGAAATGCTCAGAGGGGTGTCCCTACTCCAATACCGAGGCCAGGACGTCCCCGCAGAATGGATGATCGCCAGCTGCACTGGTTAGTCCGCAATGGCCGTACCAAGTCAGCTAATCGGCTTAGAGCTGAGTGGCAGCAACTGACAAATGTGCCTGTATCCAGAAGGCTAGTCAACCGACGACTGGTTCAAGCAGGCTATCGTGCCAGGCGTCCCCTGTGAAAGCCATGCCTGACCAGACAACACCGCCAGCGCCGATTGCAGTGGGCCAGAGAGCACCGCCAATGGCAGCCAGGCCACTGGAATCACATGATCTTCAGTGACTAGTCTAGATTTCTGGTCTATCGTCAAGATGGCCACGTCCGAGTGCGCAGACAAGTGCATGAAGCCCACAACAAAGATTGTATAGTGCCAAGAGTCCAAGCTGGAGGTGGTGGGGTGACCGTTTGGGCTGCTTTTCATGCAGGGGTCAAAACTGACCTGGTTGTTCTGAATGGAAACCTGAACCAGTTCAAGTACAGGGCCATTCTGGAAGAAACATTGCTTTCATTTGCTCGTGCAGCCTTTCGAGGAAACTTTGTCTTCCAAGATGACAATGCACGGCCTCATCGTGCTCGCATGATCCAACACTTTCTTGCTGACCGTGGTGTAGAGCATATGGAGTAGCCTGCCATGTCCCCGGATATGAATCCGATAGAGAACTTGTGGGCAGAATTAATGCGTCAAATCGCCCATTTGGACCAGCAGCCGACCTCTGTGCGTGAATTGCAGCACACTATTGTCACTGCATGGCAAGCGATTCCTGTCCAAACCTTGGCAAATCTCGTGAACAGCATGCCTCAACGTGTACGTGCTCTCCTGAATGCTCGTGGGGGTTACACGAAGTACTGAACTGTAATTTTACTGTCCGTAATCCCAGTCATAATTGAACTTTTGTTTTTGTTAAAAAAAATTTTGGCTAATGTGCAAAATAAAGAGATACGTCTGGAAAACGTACAGAAGTTTAACACAGTACTGTCCATGAATTGAGTTCGATATCAGTTTACATCACTTTCAAGGATCAATTTATTTGTTTTGAAATGTCAAATGTGGTTTTTGTTTCTTTTAAAGGTCACATTAACAAAATCTAGAATAATTTCAACATAATTCCAATGAACTTTTGGTTCTCAGTCATCTTGAAATGTAAGTTCACCCACACAAAAAAAATATTCCATATTAAATGCCAAGTCTGTAGTAACAGATTCTGGAACCATACATTCTGGAAGTTCACTCAGCCACGCTCGTCCTCGTCTTCCGCCTCACCAGCACTCACGTCTCTCAGCGTAAGAACGCTATGAGCTGTGACTGTTCGTTGTGAAATCCCGAAGCAGAGAGAGATATAAAATCGTGACCGTTCTCAATGAGTGTCCTTCGCTCAAGAGCGCACCGTATATGTGACCGTTTGCTATGGCAGGCAGCCTGGAGAGAGCGATCGAACTAAAGAGACAAAATGTCAGGAACACGACCGTTCGCCACCAAACACAGAAAAACGTGAGAAAGCCGAGGAGACAACACGAACGGTGGTCGCTTTCTATGAAATCCAATCGTGCAAGAGGACAAAATGTCGGGACTCGAGTCTTTTATTCCCCAGTCTTCCACCTCCTCGCGCACTCCCCAATCAGCGGCCGCCATCCCATCACTCCATGGTCCCAGACCAATCACTGCTCTCCGGGGCGTGGCCTTACGGCACTGCCTGCTTGATGTGGTAATGTCGCGCCTGGCAGTGCCAGCGGTATTGTTCAACGTCTTCTTCCGGTTGCTTTCATTTGGTGTTCTAAATGCGTGATTTCTTGGCTTGTGTGTGTGCTGCATGTGTGATAAGGAACAGAAGAAAAATAACAGAGGCCATTACATACAGGGGATTCATTACCCATAATCCCTAACTAATAAACATAACCCCACCCCTCGTGTTGGGAACGAAGATACGCTCTTACACGACATACGGTCTACCGGATCCCTACTTATGATACATGGGATTTCTTCTTCTTCACGACAGTCGGAGCACACTACCTATACAATTCTACCTGGCTCTAAAGTTATTATTGTGTACCCCCCACAAACGTAATAGTATGTTCCAAGTAGGAATACATGTGCCGCTTTCGTTCTGTGCTGTCGATGTCCTTCCCTTAGTGGAGGGGGAAGTGGTGCTATGAGGGAGGAGGGTTGTGTGGGGTGTTGGTGAGGTGAGGTTGATTGTTAGTAGGCCAACACAGGTGTTTGACTCATCGTACAAATCGCCATGCACTGGTAGCTGGGTAGAGATGGTCTTACAATTTTGAGCGACGGCTCTTTCTTCCGCCTAATCATAGGGATGGCATCCTCTCTCAATCGTGGCGGATAACCACAAGATATTTTGTTTCATAAAGGTGCTCTGTAAAATGTTCTGAACACAAAATCGAACATTTTGTAGGCCCGATCCACACTCCGGTATTTCAGACGAACCTCGTCCAATTTCTGGCAAACTCAGGGTCTTTGGCCATTGGTGTAACAGGAAACCATCTCAGTTTGTATTACAACCACCAAGGACACATCGCCGAGGCATGTTAGAGGAAAATCGAAAATTATTCGCCGTTTGAGTTCAATCGTACCGTGATGTAATCTGTAGACAGTGCAAATATAGCGGTCGACTTCCTTTATATTTTGTATAGTATCAAGGGATAGATTAGCATCGAGGTGGTCTGAGCGTTTGGGTTCCCCTTCAAACAAAGTAAAGCTATCATTGTGCAGTATTACAATGACTTGTTATTTAATTTAGTGAGATGAAGAAAAGGCGGATGGCCAGTCATGCTTAATGTCCGATGCTGCTCATCTTCACATATCAAATGTGATTACTTCTCTAAGAGATGGGTTAGAAAGTTATAAATCATCCTCCATACGGTGGGAATTCGTCAGCTTGTGATTATTTATTTTTTTGGACCACTCAGGAATATCTGGGTGGCATTTAGCTTATGAATGATTCAGGTATCGGAGGACATGTCCTGAAATTTCTGCATACCTGTACGGCTGATCTCAATGCACATGGCATAGATGCTCTACGACAACAGTGGGACAAGTATGTGTATCCGCAAAATACCTTGACGAATAGATGACGTTTCATCAATTCACCTGTACTTTCGGATTTCCTCGAGTAAAATGTCCATGTGAGCCTTGAACTCTCCTCGTTTCTCATTGCCGTCACCTTTTGTAAGCTACATGCCATACTAGTTTAACCGTAAGATTTTTTTTGTAATGACTGTCGTCCTGGTGCTGTCCCACCAGACAAAGCCACGCAGGCGTCTTGAAGCCTACATCTCTGTGTACTCGGACGAGGATGCCAATAGCGATGCATCTAGTGCTTGCTCGGAGCGCTCGTTCAGCTCCCGCAATGGCTCTGCGACGGCATACTGTCGACACGCAGAGGATGTGGCTGAACTGCTCAACCGGTGTGCAAGTGGGAGCTGGGCTGAACGCAAGGATGGATTACAGGGCCTGCACTCTTTACTGCGTTCTCAGCGAATGCTCAGGTACAATATTGATAGAAGCAGTTTGCTTATTTTAGTATTGTGCCTCTTTGTTTTGTCTTTCCTTATTCATTTCTATGAATGCATACTCAATAAAAATGTCACTATTTAATTATTAAACATCTCTTCTAGACCTATTGCTATGACTTCTACTATTTTCAAAGTCTTTGAATGTCTTCTCAATTCCCATTTCCTCGGGAATCTTGAATTTCACAGTCTTCTATCTGACCATCAATATGGCTTTCGCAAGGCAAGATCTACTGTACCTGTGATATCCTTTCTTACATTACAAATGTCTGGGCCTATTTTCTGAGAGACTTTGGGAAATTCTTTGTTGTAGGCCTTGATATCTCAAAAACCTTTGACAGAGTTTCGTCTGATATCCAAGCTTCCCTCTTTCGGCTTTCCTCCTTCACTCTGCTCTCTCATATTGAGCTTTCCCTCCAACTGCTCTATCTCTGCAATTGTTGATGGTTCAACATGACCCTCCTTCCCTATCAACAGCGGTGTCCCTCATGGTTCTTTCTTGTCTCCAACACTCTTCCTTCTTTTTATCAATGATCTTCTTTCTTCTACAAATAACCAAATGCACTCGAATGGTGATGACTCAACATTACATTCTCCATGTTTTTCGCATCTGCCCCATCTTCCCTCACTCGATCGACATCTCATTTCATCACAGCCACCTCTTTAAATTCAGATTTGGACAAGATTTTACAGTGGGGCAAATATAATCAGGTTAAGTTTAATGCTTCTAAAACTAAATTTCTTCCCATCTCTCTCTCTCTAAAACTCCTCTCAACTCTCCAATCTCCATTGAAAGCTCCACAATTATACCATGTGATAAATAAACCTACTAGGTATTACCCTAACATCAAATTTATCCTGGAATCCACACATTACACAAATAGCTAAGTCTGCCTCGAATAAACTGGGAGAGCTGTTCAAATGTCGAAGATTCTTCTCCTCTCAACAGTTGCTTCAACTATATAAAGGATTGATTCATCCTTGTATAGAGTACTGCTCTCACATCTGGAGAGGTTCTCGCTCCACATAATTGCTGAACGGAATTGAATCTAAAGTAATCGGACTTATCAACTCTTTTAATCTGACCTCAAAACTTGACCCGCTCGAATTACACCGCAAAGTTGGCTCTCTCTCTCTCCCTCTCTCTCTCACTCTTTCTCTCTCCCCGTGAAAGCACCACCTTGCAACCACCCCATTCCCATTTCTTAATAATCCTGTCTTAATAATCCTGTCAATGCCATGATCATCAGCCATGATCTTTCTGGGCCAAATCTCATTTCAAATTAGGTCTTAAGGCCATCCGCTGACTGGGCATCCTCTGTCGTACAAAGTCTTTCCTTGGCACACATAAGCTCCTGTCCACCAACACAGCCTTCATCTGCAGCTTGATAGAGCACCCCTCTGGAACTTCACCAGCAGCCCCCCCCTCTGGAACCAATTTGCACGTTCTCTTCAATCTCATTCTTCCCTTCAGGCCTTCAAGACAGCCATTCACCACTATCTCAGATCTTCCCCAATCTAAAACCATGACCTTTTCTACCCTCGTTAACCCCCCCTCTTCCCTCTCCCCCCCCCCCCCCCCCCAAGCCAACCTCCTCCAAATATCCAGTTTTCCCCCCTATGACTTTCTTCTGTATCCATCTTGACCACCCCATGCATCCTGTCCTGCCCCACATCCTTTATTTGCCCAAGTCTCCATCTATTTTTTTTTCCTTCAACCCTGCTGTTGCCCCTGCCCCTTTTCTACTGTTCCTTTTGATCTTTTGCATCCTGATCCTAGCAGGGAAAATGGCCTTTAAAAGGGTTGTTGTTTTTTAATCCTGATCCCTTTGGTGTTCTAACTTTTCCACGAGTGTTGACCTTGTACACAAACAATAACCTTGACAAAGTCTCATATTTTTCTGTTAGTTGTGTTGGCAAAGCCCAAGATAGGCCTCCACAAGGATTTCCTGATTGCTATAAATGCCTTAATTGGTCAAAAGTGTTTTTTTTAAAGATTGATGCAATTTCTGTCCGTTAAATGCTCTTCTATATATCTTTTTTCGTTCCATTTTGCTTTTGCAGAAACAATTACAAATATGTGTTCCAACATGTTTACTTTGAAAACTAATTTGGATTTGAAGAAACAAAACCTTCTCCCTTTTCAACGATTTTTCTCTCTCTTCTATTTGCGTATTTAAAGCTTCCGTCACACAGATTAATTATCCCATCCACAGTGCACTGTAGACCTCATGATTGTTAGCCTCATACCTCATGTTTGGGGACGTGTGCCTTTGTACTCCTTTTCACGCAGCCGTGTGGAACTGAAGCGGTTATGCGAGATCTTCACTCGCATGTTTGCAGACCCTCATAGTAAGGTGCGTTTCTCACTCACGTTGAGTACCCACACTGTCGTTTTAAACTTGAAAATGTGTCGGACATGAGTTTTGCTCTGTAGCATTTTGATCCGTTCACCGGAATAAATTGTGAAGCTCAAATGTGAGAAATATTGGATCAACGTTCGTAACAATCCTCCCAGTAACCCATAAGTGCGCTTTTTGTATGCAGAGTCGAGGCTCGTGGAGGAGCTGGAACATAGAACGGATCAAGATGTAACAGTACAAAAGAACAAAACTGGGTAGAGCACATACATCCGCCAGGCTGAACAGTTTACTTTTTGTATCCCACTCATAGGCCAGATCTGGATCCGGACCAGAACCAAAATCAAATCGGCTTTTTCTTGTCACCTAACCAACTCATCCACCTAGTTCTATCAAATCTCGTCCACAACCTTTTGAGATACCATGCTATATATCGTTTTTGGCCCTATCTTTCAACGGTGAAGAATCACTTGAATAAATTAAAGTCTCGGATCCAAATCCGTATCCGGATCTTCACCAAAATAGAATTGATTCGTCCTTGTCACACACCTAACCTGCCCACCAAATTTAATCTGAATCCATCCATAACTTTTTGAGATATCCTGTTCACAGACAAATCGACAGGGGAAAACAAAGTGCCTTCAGAAAGTATTCACACCCCTTTGACACATTTTGTTGTGTTACAGCCTAAATTAAAAATGGATTTAATTTAAAAATTTTGTCACCGATCTACACAAAATATCCCATAATGACAAAGTGAAAATATGTTTTTTTAGAAATCTTCACTAAGTTATTGAAAATGAAATACAGAAATATCTAATTTACACAAGTATGCAGCCCTCTGAGTCAATACTTCGTAAAAGCACCTTTGGCAGCGATTACAGCTTCTTGTCTTCTTGGGTATGTTTGTATCAGTTTTGCACATCTGGATTTGGAGTTTCTCTCCTATTCTTCCTTGCAGATTTTCTCAAGCTCTGTCAAGTTGGATGGGGAGCGTTGGTGAACAGCAATCTTCAAGTCTTTCCACAGATTCTCAATGAGATTCAAGTCTGGGCTTTGGCTGGGCCACTCAAGGAGTTTCACGTTCTTATTCTGAAGCCATTCCATTGTTGCTTGGATGTACGTTTGGGGTCATTGTCTTGTTGGAATGTAAATCCTCCGGCACAGCATGAGGTCTTTTGCACTCTGAAGCAGGTTCTCCTCAAGGATTCATCTGTATTTGGCTCAATTCATTGTCCTCTCTGTCCTTACCAAGTCTCCTAGTCCCTGCCGCTGAAAAGCATCCCCATAGCATGATTTTGCCAATATGCTTCATGGTAGGGATGTGTTAGATTGGTGATGTGTTGTGCTTGGTTTCCACCAGACATAGCGCTTTGCATTCAGGCCAAAGAGTTCAATTTCTGTCTCATCAGACCATAGAATATTTTGCTTCATGCTCTCAGTGTCTTTCACGTGCCTTTTTGCAAAGTCCAGGTGTGCTGTCATGTGCCTTTTTCTCAGGAGTGGCTTCTGTCTGGCCACTCTCCCATAAAGCCTCGATTTGTGAAGTGCTGCAGAGACTGTTGTCCTTCCGGCAGGTTCTCCTATCTCAGCCAAGGAACTCGGTAGTTCAGTCAGAGTGGTCATTGGGTGCTTGGTCACCTCCCTGACCAAGATTCTTCTTGCCCAGTTGCTCAGTTTGGTCTGACGGGCAGTTGTTGGAAGAGTCGAGACAACAACAACAACAACATGCATTTTAAAGCCATTTTCCCTGCTAGAGCGGGGGTTAGCCTTTTTTTTTTCTTTTTTTTTGTATACAAGATCGAGGCTCGTGAAAGAGCGAACATTAATCACACAGAAAGACAAACCGACACATAAAACATATAACATCGGGAGCGGTAGACAAGATGGGGAGAGAGGGAGAAGGACACAAACACAACATTTGAGAGACATGGAGACATCGAGAGACATGGAGACATCGAGAGACATGGAGACATCGAGAGACATGGAGACATCGAGAGATCTGTGAGAGGGAGAGGGCTTTGGGGGGGGGCATGGGAAGGGGGGGGCATGGGAAGGGAGGGGGTGGGAGAGGTATAAAACATATGGACACTGCCAGGACTTCCAGGAAAGAAGTTGGAATTTCAAACAAGGTGGATCTGGGGTGAATTAGCGGGGTAGAAAAGATCAAGGTTTTGGATGGGGGAAGATAAGAGATGGTGGTGAACAGCTGTTTTAAAGACTTGGAGGGAGGAGTGGGATTGAAGGGAGTGAGGGAGTTTATTCCAGAGGCGGGAGAAAAGAGGAATGAAAGAGTGAAGGTGAGCAGACAGCCGAGATTTCGGCAGTTTAACCATCAGAGGGTTGCTGGCAGATCTTGTGTGACCTGTAGGAATATTTGGGGGACAGAGCACAGAGAGAGCTGGGGGTGCAAGGCCGGAGAGGAGTCGGAAGAAAACAGAAAGACCACCTACCTGCCTGCGGTGAGTGAGTGAAAGGCCCTCAGAGATAGCTTCATCGCAGTAGATTCCAATAATTCTGAAAGCTTTGGTTTCAACAGCGTGAAGCCGAGCTAGGTGTGAGGCAGGAGCACCGGCCCATAGGGGAGAACAGTATTCCATTGAGCTGCGGATGAAAGCCTTGTATGTGGTGAGGAGCTCAGGTGTGCCGAGGAAGGACTTCGCACGACGGAGGATGCCCAGTCGGCGACTGGCTTTGGAGGCCAGCTTGGAAATGTGGTTTTCCCAAGAAAGATCATGGCAGATAGTGAGACCCAAAAGCTTGAGCGACAGAACTTCTTGGAGAGGATTGTTGAGAAAGTAGATGGGAGGGTTGTCCAGTCGATCTTTTCGGAGAGACATAGTAAGAGTGTGAGATTTGTCAGGATTGAAAGACATGTTCCACTTGTTTGACCAGTCTGTGATTTTGTCCAAGTCTTCAGAGAGTGAGGAGGCTGCAGACTGCCGATCTGAGGGAAGAGGAATGGAGCGGCAGAGAGTGGAGTCATCAGCAAAGAGATAGAGAGGATTTTCCAGAGTCGGAGAGATCATTGATAAAGACCAGAAAAAGCACAGGGCCCAGAACACTGCCTTGGGGAACTCCAGCCTGAACAGGAAGGGGAGATGAGAGAAATCCATTCAGGGCCACACGTTGACTACGACCAGAGAGGAAGTCCGCAAGCCATGCATGGAGATTTCCATGGATACCATAGGAGGAGAGTTTGGTGAGCAGAGCTGCGTGCCAGACCGTATCGAAGGCACGTGATATGTCAAGGGAGACAGCTCTGATTTCCTGTTTGGCATTGAGGACCTCCATCCATTGTTGAGACAGCAGAAGCAGCATGTCCAGAGTAGAGTGACCTGGTCTGAAACCAAATTGATGATCAGAGATCAAGCCATTGGAGAAGAGGAAAGATTTCATATCCGAGGCAATGATGGATTCCATGACTTTGCTGATAATTGGGAGCAGGCTGATTGGTCTGTAGTTGCGAGGATCTGTTTTTGCACCTTTTTTGTGTAAAGCGGTAATGTTTGCTGATTTCCAGGATGCTGGCAGATGACCTTGAGCAAAAGAGAGGGTGAAAAGAACAGAGAGAGGGTGAGATAGAGCGGCAGAGCAGGATTTTAGGATCCGTGGGCTGATGCCGTCTGGTCCAGTTGCAGAATCAGAGTCGAGGTTAGACAAAAACTCCTCCAACTTGTCAGGAGAGAAGGACACAGAGTCCAGGAGCAGTTGGGTTCGACTGGGAAAGGTGGGAACAGAGAGAGATGGGTTTGGGACTAAAGATTTTGAGGCAAACACAGAGTTGAGGCATTCGGCTTTGTCACGTGCGATGTCAACTGTGTGGCCATTTGAGGTAAGGGAGGGGATGGAGGGGGAACAAACACCAGAAACGGATTTGACCAGACGCCACCAGGATTTGGAGGAAGGAGACAGGTTTGAGAGTTCATTCTTCAGTGTGGAGAGATAGTGCTTCCTGGCACTCCTGAGGGTAGACACACACTTGTTCCGAGCTTGGTGGAAGGAACTGAGATTGCCTTCAGTTGGATTAGCCTTCCAAGAGGCAAAGGCAAGTTGTTTCAGGGCAACTGCCTCACCACAAGATTCAGTGTACCATGGACGGGAGGAAGGATAAGACAACTGAAGACGAGATGGGATAAATCTGTGCATGAGAGAGAGCAGTTTGCTTTGGAAGAATTCCTAGGAAGAATTGATGTCAGAGGCAGTGGAGATGGGAGACCAATCCAGACGATTGATGGCTGGTTGAAGACCGTCCCAGTCGGCCTGAGTGAAATGCCAGACTCGTCGACGCTGAGGAGGCTCTCTGAGAATGGCCAGAGAGATGTCCACTTTGACAAGCACATGATCAGAAGAACCGATTGGAGCAGAAGAAGAGCAGCAGACATTAGCAGGGAAGTTTGTCATAACCAAGTCTAGAAGAGAAGATACTCCATTGGCTGAGATCCAGGTCGGGAAATTGACAGATTGTGTGAATCCCAGTGAGCCACAGAAGTCCTTTGCTGAGGTGCCATGACTGGTGAGAGAGGAACCCACACCCAACCAGCTGGCGTGATGACAGTTGAAGTCACCACATATGAGGAAGAGAGAGTTGGGATGAGTGGATAGAATTTGGTCCATGTTGTCAGACAGTGAAATGTAAATGGAGTCATCACTGTTTGGAGGACAGTACAGAACACATATGAACAAAAGGTGGGAGCGGAGAGGAAGCCATAGCCAGAGGTACTCCTGGGGGTGAGGAGGAGAGAGGGCAGTGCAAGGAGAGTGAGGAAGAGAGTTTTTTATAAAGATAGCCACCCCACCACCAGGACGAGGCTCAGGTCTATCATACCGGAGGAGGGAGTAACCAGGAAGAGATATTAAGGAATCAGAGACATCTTGAAGGAGGAAAGTCTCTGTTAAGCAGATCAAGTCTGGATTGTCAGAAGCAACCTGTATGGAGAGATCAGTCAGGTTTGAGCGAAGGCCCCGGATGTTTGAGGTCCATACCGTTAATGAAGAGAGAGGGGGAGCATCGGGTACAGGACAGGGGAGGGGAGGAGTAGGGTAAGATGAAGGATGAGAGGGGGAGGTAGGAAGAGCAGTTTATAGTGTGTCCGAGATTACAGAAGAGTTCCAAGAAAGGGAAGGATGAGGAGGATGAAAGGTTTGATGGTGAAGGGATGAGGCACAGTGAGGGGTTCTTTGAGGGGGGGGCATAGGAAAGTAGAAGGTTGGGGGGGGTGGAGGTATGAGATAGAAGGGAGACGAAGTGGGGAGGAGGCAGCTTTGAGGAGGAGGGGGGAGGAGGGAGAATTGGAGAGGAATGGTATGGGGGGAGATTTGAATGGGAGGGGTTGGGGGAGAGTTTTGAAGGGGAGGAGTGAGGGGGGAGTTTAGGAGGGGAGGGACAATGGGGGAGTTTAGGAGTGGAGGGGCAAGGGGGGAGTTTAGGAGTGTAGGGGCAAGGGGGGGATTTGGAGGGGAGGGGCAAGGGGGGAGTTTAGGAGGGGAAGGGCAAGGAGGGAGTTCAGGAGTGGAGGGGCAAGGGGGGAGTTTAGGGGTGGAGGGGCAAGGGGGGAGTTTAGGGGTGGAGGGGCAAGGGGGGAGTTTCGGAGTGGAGGGGCAAGGGGGGGATTTGGAGGGGAGGGGCTAGAGGGGAGTTTCGAAAGTGGATGATTAATGAAAGACGAACATTGATAACAAATTGGGTTTGTTGTGATTTTCAAGTTAGCAATCCGATTCAGAACGATGGAGGAGGGGTGGAATGAATGTGAATTTAGACCATGCAGTGAGGGAGACGTATAAGAGATTGAATTTCTTTTTTTTGACGTGGAATGAGATGGAGAGGAATTTGAAAAAAGCCTTTTAAATAGGAAGAAAAACAGCGTGTTGTAATATACCATTGAATAAATCACTGAAGGGGAAAGTTTATACATATTTAAATAATATTAAAACAGAATCGTAAACAATCTTATATGCACAAAGTACCAAAGGGGGGAGAGCCGAGAGGGACCACCACGAGTCACGTGGACAGGGCAAAAGGTGGATCGCAAGGAGATAATGGGGGCGGGGCGAACAGCACACCTGAACAGAAAGTACAGGATGAGACAAAGCACACGTGCAGAAAGGAAAATAAATGTTTTTGGTAATTTTTTTTTTTTTTTTTTTTGGGGGTGGGGGTATTTTAAATAAATGTATTTAAAACGTTAGACAAAGAGTATTATGTTCGGCGTAGAAGGGAAAAAACTAAGAGCCAAGCAAAACACGATGTAGGGGACTTAAGTAAACAAGCACCGATGGGGGTACAAGGCCGCACACGAGGAGCAGAACACGATTAATTAATTACGAGTTACAGGAAATTCAAACCAAAACTAACTATAAACAAACAATAACGCATGGACGATAAAATAGCGAGTTGAAATTTGACAAACACACGAATGAAAAAATAACCGCTTTGGATGCCCGGAGAGAACCAGGCCTCAAGGTCGGAAGCTTCAACAACTAGGCCGCGGGCGCGAAATACTCGACTATTTTTTACAGGTATGAAAGATTAACACCGATAATATAATCTCCCGAGGGACACGCAAAAGGTACACACACGTAAGATAAATACAGTTTCGACAAAAATACAAATGTGACAATTACTCAACTTCGAGCGTGCGTGAAGATCGTGGAACAGCTTTGAAAAACCGTGACCGCCCCGACAAGATGGTTGTTGCACTCGACATTTGAATGTAGCTGCCACACTGGTTAATGACTCTCTCAGACCGCTACATTTTTGATGAACCCACTCAGCCCACATTGTACATTGAATGGAGTTCACTCCGACACCCTTCCTGCACACAGCACACGGCCACTTCCCAGTTCTTTCCACCTCACCACATGCTTTACTACTTGCCATCACCTTTGTCTTTCCTATATTCACCTTCAGACCTTTTGTCTCCATACATTCCTTCCACTTGTTCATCTTTTCCTTCAGTCCATCCATACTTTCCGCAATCAACACCAGATCATCTGCATACAACAACTCCCACGGTAAACCCTCCTTTACGTTCTGAGCCAGCACCTTCATCACAGCTACAAATAGTAGTGGACTTAGTACCGACCCCTGATGCACTCCCACCTTCACCTCAAACTCACCACTGTTCCCGTCCTTCATCCTTACAGCTGTGGGCGCTCTTTTGTACATTGCCATCACTACTCTGATCAACCATTCCTCCACTTCTAACTTCCTCAATGCCCATGTCAATACTTCACGTGGAACCCTATTGAATGCTTTCTCCAGATCAACAAACCCAAGAAACAATTTCTTCCTCTTCTCCATGTACTTCTCCTGCAACTGCTTCACAATAAAGAAGCCTTGCGGTCCCCATGACAATCTTCTCCATTTTGCCCTATTTTCTGCATCTCTCCTTGTTAACCCTCTTGCCCGCATTTCTTCTTCCACCATCTTTAGCCAAGCCTTTCTCGGTCTTCCCCGTCCTCTATTTCCTTCTACATTCATTTCCATCACTCTTTTCAACCAGTCACTTTCATCCTTCCTCAACACATGACCAAACCATCTCAAACTGTTTCTCTTCACAGCATCAATCACAGGCTCTATTCCCATCATCTTTCGCAATTCATCATTTCGCAATTTCGCATCAATCACCACAGCCTGGTGTTGGGCTAGCAACTAGGGTGCCAGCTTAGGATCCTAGGATCCTGGGTTCGAATCCCGGTCGATCGCTGAATTAACGCCAGCGGGGTTGAATCAGCCTGTCATCATTCCGAGGTCGGAAAATTGAGTACCAGTTCACTGGTAATTCCCTGTTTGTCGTAAAAAGGCGACAAAAAGGGTTGGCGGCAGGAAGGGCATCCGGCCGCAAAACATTGCTTCAAAAAAAGGGGACCCCAAAAAACAACAACTACCACGGTCCCCGAAAAAGGCCAACCCCCGCTTGCGGGGACAAATGGCCTCCAAAGGTGGTTTTTTTTCTTTTTCGCAATTCATCGTTTGTCTTCCTCTCTCTCAACGACACTCCGCACATCCACCGAACCATTCGCATTTCCACCCTTTCCAGCCTTCGTTGCTGCTCGACATTCATGACCCATGTCTCGCTCCCATAAATCATAACACTTCTCACACATGCAGCATACACCTTTCCCTTCAGCTTCAACGACACTCCCCTCCTCATCAGCACGCCACTCAGTTCCCGAAACTTCTTCCTTGCACATCTCACTCGAGCAACCGTTGCCGAGTCTGATCCACCTTCTCCATTCAGCATGTCTCCGAGGTAGCAAAATGTTTTCACACCTTCTAGCTTCACGCCGTCTCCAAGATCCAACTCAACCTTTCCTCCATCTGCAGCTCCCTCTGTGCACACCTGACATTTGAATGTAGCTGCCACACTGGTTAATGACTCTCTCAGACCGCTACATTTTTGATGAACCCACTCAGCGCACATTGTACATTGAATGGAGTTCACTCCGACACCCTTCCTGCACACAGCACACGGCCACTTCCCAGTTCTTTCCACCTCACCATATGCTTTACTACTTGCCATCACCTTTGTCTTTCCTATATTCACCTTCAGACCTTTTGTCTCCATACATTCCTTCCACTTGTTCATTTTTTCCTTCAATCCATCCATACTTTCCGCAATCAACACCAGATCATCTGCATACAACAACTCCCACGGTAAACCCTCCTTTACGTTCTGAGCCAGCACCTTCATCACAGCTACAAATAGTAGTGGACTTAGTACCGACCCCTGATGCACTCCCACCTTCACCTCAAACTCACCACTGTTCCCGTCCTTCATCCTTACAGCTGTGCGCGCTCTTTTGTACATTGCCATCACTACTCTGATCAACCATTCCTCCACTTCTAACTTCCTCAATGCCCATGTCAATACTTCGCATGGAAACCTATCGAATGCTTTCTCCAGATCAACAAACCCAAGAAACAATTTCTTCCTCTTCTCCAAGTACTTCTCCTGCAACTGCTTCACAATAAAGAGCGCATCTGTCGTTCCTCTTCCTGGCATAAATCCAAACTGCATTTCGTCGATCTTCACCTTCTTCCTTATCCTCCTCTCCAACACCCTTTCCAATACCTTCATTCCATGCTTCAATAACTTTATCGCTCGGTACGAGCCACACTCCAGAGGGTCACCTTTCCCCTTGTATAGAGGGACGAGGGTACTCAGTTCCCAATCCACTGGAATGCGGCCTTCTTTCACCACCAGATTACAGATCTCTGTCATTCTCTTCACACCCCAATTTCCTGCTGCCTTCAACATATCTCCCACAACTCCCGTTGGCCCTCCCGCTTTTCTACTCTTCATTGCTTTTATCGCTTCCTCAACTTCCTTCTCAGTTATCTTCTCTGCCAGTCCTAAAACTGGGTTACTCTCTATGTTGCCATCCCATTCATTCTCTGTATTCAACAGCATTTCCATATATCTTTTCCATCTTCCTTTAATTCCATCTGGGTCGACAACGATTTGTCCCACTTCATCCTTCAAGCAACTCACCCCCATCACTTCACACCTCTCTTTCGCTATCTGCTTTGCAATCCTGAATACCGCTCTCTGACCCTCTTCCGAATCCAAGCGTTCTCTGAACATTTTCCTACATGCCTCCTGCGCCTTTGCTACCTCTTTCTTTGCAGCCTTCCTGGCTGCCTTATAACTTTCATGCTCTGCTTTTTCTGCTCCCATACCCTTCGCCTTCTGCCACTCCTTGAACTTCTTCCTCTTCTCGTCAGTCCTCTTTCCAACTTCATCATCCCACCACCATGTTTCCGAGTGCCTCGGTGGTCCTTTTGTCCATCCACATACCTCACCAACGGCTCCCAACAGACTATCTTTCATTGACATCCAACCACGTTCAAGCTCAACCACATCATCCTCTACCCTACTCAGCCTCTCTTTTAATGCCTCCCTTACTGTCACCTCTTTCAACCTCCACACCTTCATTCTCGGTTGCTACTTCACCCGCCGAGCTCTCCTCGCACCTTTCACCCTTATGTCGCAGACAACCAAGTGGTGCTGTGAAACAGCTTCCTCCCCCGGGATCACCTTTGTATCCCGGAGGTGCCCCCTATCTCGCCTACGCACCATCAGGTAGTCAACGGTTGTCGTCGACCCACCTGACGTGTATGTAACAAGCTTATTATCCCCTTTCTGAAACTGAGTGTTACAAATCAACAAATCAGCTTCATCAGCAAACTCCAAAATCCTTTCACCTTCTCCATTTCTCACACCATATCCGTAACCCCCATGAACTCCCTCAAAACCGTCCATACTCCTTCCCACATGTCCATTTAGGTCTCCTCCTACCACAACAACTTCCTCATCTTTCACGTCTTCCATCAGCTTCTCTATCGCACACCAGAACTTGTCCTTCTCTTCATCACTCCGACCAACCTGCGGAGCATATCCCGAGATGACGTTCACCAAGAGCTTTCCAATCATCATTTTCACCATCATCAACCTATCACTCACTCTCGTCACACTCACCACACTGTCTACAAACTCCTCAGAAAACAGGACACCAAAAGCATTCACGCCCTCTGGGCACCCTTGCCACACAAACTTGTATTTCTGTCCCTGCCTACCCTTCACCATTCTCACACCACTTCCCTTCCATCTTGTCTCTTGCACACAACATATATCCACTCTTCTTCTGACCAATACTTCCACCACTTCTCCTGATCTCCCTGTCATTGTCCTTACATTCCATGTCCCAAACCTCAGAAACAGATCTCCACTTCGGGCTGTACCCTGCCCATATGTAGTTGTAATTGTCATGGTTCTCTTTTTTGAGGCAATGTTTTTTATGGCCGGATGCCCTTCCTGTCGCCAACCCTCTTTGTCGCCTCTTATGACATGCAGGGATAGGGTGTACCTATTCTAACCAGGGTACACACCGGGAAGAGTCTAGGTAGTTCCTTATTCTTTCCATTTCCTAATCATGGAGCTCAATATGCTCTTGGGAACTTTAAACACTCTAGAAAAATCCGTTGCCGGATTTTGTCGCAGGTTATGACCACAGTGTGGTCATTCCTGTTTAACAGTAAAAGTTCATGTCGGATGCAAAGACTGGCCGATCGCCGAACATCAGTTCATGGGAGACCATTCTGATTGAGGAAGGGCGATAACTCCACGCGGTCTCTTGACGCATGAGTTCTAAATAAAGACTGATCTTTTCACGTTGACATGCAGCAGAAGGCAGAAGGCAGTCTCGATGAATGATAATCAAACAATCTTCCTTGTCAAGTCGCAGGTGCAGTTCTACAGGTTTATTCGTCACATCGCGTTTGATTTCAGGACAGATCATGTGCAGGGCTAAAGTAAATGGGAAATTTTGGATCATTGTGAGTTGAAGCTGGGAATATCTGTCAGTGAGTTGGTTGAAGATCTAGGAAAGCCAGGGATTTCTTTCTCAAGAATCACAGGAGTAGTCGTTCGAATGCTTTTTGCAACCCATCTCGACGACAAATTCGGTGCATTTCCCCCACAGAGTGCGTTATTGATGTCATATTTTCCAATTTTGAATCAATCCAAAATATTTGTGCAAAAATAAGGTTATATGTGTTGTTTGAGAAAATAAAGTGTGTTTTGATGTCTTTAAATGTTGAAGAATGACTTGGAATTTAATTCCATTTCAGTCTTGTCCTTTGAAAATACAACAGTAAACATCTGTCACCTTGAGGTCGATGAGGGAGTCTAACACCACCATGATTATTGCCTCATCTGGGGGGTGGAGAGGGGGAGATTAAGAGAGGTTATTTCTCCAATAAGGGTCATGTTATATGGTGTATAAGCTGAATGCATGTGCCCATCAGGTTTTCAGTATGTTCTTGGACACGCTTTTGGACTTTGTGTCCGTATACAAGTCCGAGTTGCAGGACTGGCTGTACGTGCTGCTCACCCAACTGCTGAAAAAGACCGGTGCGGAACTGCTGGGCTCGGTGCACGTCAAGGTGCAGCGGGCACTCGACGTCACGAGGTTTGCACCAAATTCGAGCCTTCAACACGCTTCCTGGAGGGAAAAAATATTTTGCCAACTTTAAACTGTTATTTGAAAAGCAACTCTTTAAATTGCAATTTATTCATTAAATCGTTAATTCCTTTTGAGCTTTGCATTCTTTACTCTTACGCTTGATTTAATACTGCCACTCAAGTAATCCCAAATTGGAGAATTATGTGCAAAAGAAGTTGTTTCGGTTATTTCGCCTAAAAATAATCTCATGGAGAGGGTCCCTGTGTCCAGCCGTCTGTCTGTGCATAGTACGTACGTACATACGTCCGTTAACGTTTGACTAAAACATCTTCTCCTCACAAACTACCCAACCGATATGAACCAAATTTGGTACAATGCATCATGACACAAGGTCTAATGGGAAAGTGCTCGCCATCTGGATCTGCCTCCTATAATGGGGGGTAAAAGTGGGGTTTTGCCCCAAATATTGGTATTTAATTCAAAAATCTTCTTAGAAACTGCCAGACAGATCCAGGCCAAACTCGCCACGGGGCATTGGGACCATGGCCTAACTTGAAGTTGTGCTCCTCATGGCCTTATCTGTGCCGAAAAAGGGGCCACGTGCCCCTTACCGAATCCCTCATTTTCACTAAAAGATGTTCTTTTCTGCAACTATCTGAGCGATACGGACCACATTTGGTACAATGCATCAGGACACTAAGTTTTCATGGGGTTGAGCTCCCTATCTGGATCCACCCATTTTAAAGGGAGTTTTGCCCAAAGGGTGGTTTTGCCTCAAATTCAGGTAATTAATTATTTTAAAATCTTCTCAGAAACCGTGGAGAAATAACCGCCAGTCCCTCACGGGGTTATTTTTTTAGCTTTAGGGTTCATCACATGGCAGTCCAGTTCCGTAAGCATGTCATTGATCTGAAATGGTTATACCATATTGCAGCAAAAATGACTGGAATATCATTGAATATTCAATCAATCGCAATTCAATTTTACAGCCAAATACAGCGTACAAGGCTCAGTTGCTTAGTGCACCAAGCCAATTTCCAGGTTTCCCTCCTGAGAGATTCTTTCTGCGTCCATCTTGTCCACCCCATGCATCTTCTCCTGTCCATCTTTCCTTTCCACGCCCATTGTTTGTCTAAGCCTGCCTCTGTCTTGACCTTCAACTCTGGTGTTGTTGTCCTCCTCCCCCCTCTCTCAACTGTTCCTTTTGTCCTGTTGTGTCCTTATCTGTTCAATGTTCTCATACTAGCTCTTCTACGAGCATTGATTGTGCATACAAAAAATATATATATATAAAAAGCCTGCCTGAATGTTGGGTATGACCACATCCTCTTTCCAAAAGCAGACGTCCGTTAAATATATCACCAAGTCTACCACATTCACAGGAGGTAATCTCACAAGGTTCAAAGTCCACTAATTTGCTGAGATGGTCAAAGGTTTGGGTAGATCGCACTCGTGTACATACTTTCAGGCCTTGCACCGGTCCACTTCCTTGGGATTTTGCAGTGCGGGGACTTGCAAACTATCAGCTTTCTAGGCAAGTTCAGAAAGTTATCCAACTCTTTCGTTGTGCAGAGGCACACCCCTTTCTCACAGCTACGTTTCCAAGTCATTTTGGCTTGTTTTAGTAGTTTTGTGAGCCATTTTAGGTAACAATCCTTATCTGGCACGTACGATATACATTCAACTGCCCCGAAGAACCCCGGTGGTGGGGGTTGCATATAGTTTGATGTGTAATCGTTACTTTATTGTCTTGATTTCAGTGAACACTCAACTTGTTCTTGTATTCAGTCAACATGCTCTATCTTGGTTGTCTCCCTCCCTGCAGGATCTCCTTCGCGTACAACCAGCAGTTCAACATCCTCATGCGCTTTATCGTGGACCAGACTCAGACGCCTAATCTGAAGGTAAAGGTAACTCTCTGGTCCATCTCACTTGTAATTTGCTTTCTCCCTGTTGTCTGGTTTGTCATCACCTATCATCTCCCACCAGCCTGTCCTGTTCGCCAGCAAGAGTCAAAATTTGACGATTGCTGCTTCAAAATTGTCCTCTTTATCTATGTTTGCAGTATTGGGCCAGCATTTTGCAGTTCATCTGAAATGCTGACAAACATATGATTGTTGGAGTGGAATAAAACTTGCTTAAAATTACTTTAGAATTTGGACATTTTACTATTCATGTCTTTGTGTCCCGAACCTCCTCCTCCTCCAATCCTCATTTTCTCATTATAATTAGACAAGTGGGTTTTATCACAAAATCATCAACTAAGTTTCATTCACCGACATGGTGTCCATTTTTGTTATCTCATTAATAATAATCTATATATAATTAGCCTAATCTCAAAATGTGTAGGTATGTTTCATTACAACCATTGGTTGGATAGCTGGCCTGGCTCCACCCACAATTGGAGTCTGACTCCAACACTGAAAAAAATTAATCCGTCGTCCGCAATTTTGCTGCGCCGTCAGGCCCAAGACATATTCAGAAGTGCTATACAGTATTCACAATCGCCATGTCTTCCCTACAAGTTTTCTCTTAGATGTGAAAAAGATCAAAAATAACTGTTAAAAGCATCATCAAATGTCAAAAGGTTGCAGCCCATAGGCGGCACAGGCGTTTTGAGGAACACCGTTTGTGTCACAGGCGTTTTGAGGAACACCGTTTGTGTCACAGGCGTTCTGAGGCACACCGCTTGTGTCACATGCGTTCTGAGGCACACCATTTGTGTCACAGGCGTTCTGAGGCACACCGCTTGTGTCACATGCGTTCTGAGGCACACCATTTGTGTTGCAGGTGCTCTGATGCACACCGTTCGTGTCACAGGCATTCTGAGGCACACCGTTCGTGTCACAGGCATTCTGAGGCACACCATTCGTGTCACAAGCTCTCTGTAGCACACCGTTTGTGTCACAGGCGTTCTGAGGAACACCGTTTGTGTTACAGGCGTTCTAAGGCACACCGTTCGTGTCACAAGTTCTCTGATGCACACTGTTTGTGTCACAGGCATTCTGAGGCACACCATTCGTGTCACAGGCATTCTGAGGCACACCGTTTGTGTCACAGGCATTCTGAGGCACACCGTTTGTGTCACAGGCATTCTGGGGGCACACCGTTTGTGTCACAGGCATTCTGAGGCACACCATTCGTGTTACAAGCTCTCTGAGGCACGCCGTTTGTGTTACAGGCATTCCAAGGCACACCATTCGTGTCACAAGCTCTCTGAGGCACGCCGTTTGTGTTACAGGCATTCCAAGGCACACCATTCGTGTCACAAGCTCTCTGAGGCACACCATTCGTGTCACAAGTTCTCTGATGCACACCGTTTGTGTCACATGCAATCTGAGGCACACCGTTTGTGTCACATGCAATCTGAGGCACACCGTTTGTGTCACAGACATTTTGAGGCACACCGTTTGTGTCACAGGCATTCTGAGGCACACCATTTGTGTCACATGCAATCTGAGGCACCCCGTTTGTGTCACAGACATTTTGAGGCACACCGTTTGTGTCACAGGCATTCTGATGCACACCGTTTGTGTCACATGCAATCTGAGGCACACCGTTTGTGTCACATGCAATCTGAGGCACACCGTTTGTGTCACAGACATTTTGAGGCACACCGTTTGTGTCACAGGCATTCTGAGGCACACCGTTTGTGTCACAGGCGTTCTGAGGCACACCGTTTGTGTCACGCATTCCGAGGCACACCGTTTGTCACAGGCATGCTGAGGCACACCGTTTGTGTCACAGGCGTTTTGAGCAACACAGTTTGTGTCACAGGCATTCTGAGGAACACAGTTTGTGTCACAGGCATTCTGAGGAACACTGTTTGTGTCACAGGCATTCTGAGGAACACAGTTTGTGTCACAGGCGTTCTGAGCAACACAGTTTGTGTCACAGGCGTTCTGAGCAACACAGTTTGTGTCACAGGCATTCTGAGGAACACTGTTTGTGTCACAGGCATTCTGAGGAACACTGTTTGTGTCACAGGCATTCTGAGGAACACAGTTTGTGTCACAGGCGTTCTGAGCAACACAGTTTGTGTCACAGGCGTTCTGAGCAACACAGTTTGTGTCACAGGCATTCTGAGGAACACAGTTTGTCACAGGCGTTCTGAGCAACACAGTTTGTGTCACAGGCATTCTGAGGAACACCATGAATTTAAACAGAGGTTGAGTGCACTCAGGATATGATGATGTAGACAACTCTCTATGCACTCTGGTGATGGGTTATTGGATGTTTTATATACAAGTAGTAATATTTACTCATATATTGTTTGAGAGATCGGCAACCAGTGTAGTGATCATGTTAGAGCAGTGGAATCATGGGTGTGGTTTACCTGTACACAAGACGAGATGCCCAGCTCTGAAGGCTTTGGAGTCACATGAGATGACCATCTGGAAAAAGTGTGAATAATGCGGTACATTAGTCTAAGCCTGAGCATACTCGACTGCTCATTCCAATAACAAGGTGGATGCCGAGGTTCTTGACAGAGCATCGCGGGGCTTACCGTGTCTAAGAAGCGATCCCAGACAGGTCGTCACTCCATTTGAGTGTGCAAACTTCCATGAGAGTCGAACGCATTCCAGTGAGGGCAATGTAACCGCTTCACCACATCCACCGCCCAGCCCCTCAATGACGAGGTTCTTTAATATTTAATATTTCCCTGGACCAACAAGGTTTTATTCAATTTTTTCCTTTTCAAAAGGCCAAACTAACTGGCTGTACCATCCGTGCATCTTTGAGAAGGTCACCTTTCACCTGAATCCTTTTATCTCTATCAGGCCAATGCAGCACTGCCCAAGTTAGAGAATGTTGTTCGAATAACTTTGTGTATATGAGATTTTAAATATCTCCACATCCATACTAATTATTAGTCCCCTTCCCGGAGGGGGCTGTAGGTTTGCTCTCCATCCGTCTGTCCGTCCCACCTGTGGTTTCTGCACTTTTTTCCATTCCCTTTAACATATTCAACTGAAACTTTGTACATGGCTTCATTATGACAAGTTAGAGAACAAGTTTGGGTTTCAGGGCGTTTCACCAATTTTTCACGGAGCTATTCCCTTTTTGCTTGGAACAAGAACATTCCGCATTGGGACCGGTAGAGGACATGTATTGCAAATGCAATTTAGGAAATGTGCTCTGGTTAACTGCAAACGCAGCCTCTCCTGACCCGACCCAGTACTTCAGAATGACGTTGCTGTTGTCTCGCGCCAGGTGAAGGTGGCCGTGCTGAGATACATCGAGAGTCTGGCGCAGCAGATGGACCCGGCGGATTTTGTAAATTCGAGCGAGACTCGCCTGGCCGTGTCTCGTATCATCACGTGGAACAACGAACCAAAGAGCTCCGACGTGCGCAAGGTAACGCGGTGAGGTCGTGGACGCGCGGCGTATATCGACTGCACTCACGGCCGTGTACTTGCTTTGATTGTTGTCAACAAATATATGAGCTTGTCTATGGTTGCTTAATTGCGATTTTTGGTTGTCCACCTATTCTATCATCACAACAGTCAGCACTTGTGTTAAAGTACCCGTTCTACCCCACGTTCACGCAACGCAATAGTATTGCTACCATGGTGCAGGATGCTGCTCCTTATGCACTGATGTCGATTTGTCTACAAGATTTCTTGGATCCATACATGTGGCTTGCCATTGTGGCACATGTGGCATGACACGTGGCTTGCCATTGAGTACCAGCTTGCTGGGATGAATGATCCCGGTGTGTACCCCGATTTAGAATAGGTACACCGTATCCCTGCGCATCGTAAAAGGCGACTAAGGGTTGGCGCCAGGAAGGGCATCCGGCCATAAAAACATTGCCTCAAACAGGGAACCATGATTGTCATGGGGTCCGCAAGGCTAACCCCTGCTCTCGCGGGGAAAATGGCCTTAAAACGATCATTCATTCATTCATTCATTCATGTCTTGGATCCATACATACTTGGATCCATCCTCAGTCCTTCCTCCTCCCAAATTTTTATCCTTTTATTGCCCGTCTTTCTATTCTTCCCAACAATTCCTTCTCTCTCTCCTATCATGGTTATCCCCTGGGCAACCAAATTCGAAATACAGTATAATTTTACCTCCACCGCCAAAGATGGTCGGGGTTATGCTTTCACCCCTGTCTGTGTGTTTGTCTGCAAGCAGGATATCTCAAAATGTTATGGACATATTTGGACGAAACTTGGTGGACAGGTTGGGTGTGTGACGAGTACCAATTCAGGAGATTTGGTGAAATCTGGATCAGATATGAGAATTTTAAAAAGTGATAACTATATTTTGAAAATTAAGTAAATTTCAGAAAGGTGGCAGCCTTCTCTCTCTCTTTTCCTCTCGTTGAGCCCGCCACTTCCATGGCTATTTATCTGTGGTGCCCCGAAGCATTCCTTTCCCGGGTTGTGTGCTGCGTATGCCCTGAACCTCATGAAGCGACTGGCACACAATGACATACTCTTTTTAAAAAGCACCGTCGGATCTTTAACGTCTTTAGGCAAATGCTAGCAGATGAGGCCAGCTTAAAATCTCACCTGGTGGACGGCACACTAATTGATGCAACACCGGCCGGGGTGATAGTTTATCGCCGTCCGTGAACTGCACCCAGGCTAGACACGTAAGTGAGGACTCTACCTCGGAGATGTCGGGAAGTCCACTTTTCTACCCCCAACCCCACACCTCCTTTTACCTTGCACATGTCCTGCTGTTAGTATGTTGTGTGCTATTACATTGCAAAATGATAAAGTTGCAGATGAGGTATGTTGTTGGTTACACGTGTGTGTGTGTGTGTGTGTTATGACTGTTATGTGCGTGTGTGTGTGTTAGGCAGCACAAGCGGTCCTCATCGCCCTTTTTGAGCTCAATACACCTGAGTGCACGATGCTACTCGCGGCTCTCCCCAAGAGTTATCAGGAAGGAACTACCAAACTACTGCACAGCCACCTGCGTGGAGGGAACACGGTAGCACCCTGTCGCCCCCATCACCCTTGCTATTCAATGATGAACTTTAATACCCCTCATCCTTTGATGTGATGATGATGGTCCTTGTTGCGATTCCCAAGATTGATATCCTGATGGAATGGCCTGTATTGTTACTGACAATCCTGTAATCTATTGAATATTCTTCAGAACAATAAAAAACATTTCTGCTGCAAGTTTGGGATAATTGAAATAGTAGAGAGAATCCATTGTGGTTTTATTGGTTAAGTGCAACATGTCGTAATCCTTGAGATTATTGGTATCACGACACGTGGTCATTGACACGTGGCTTGCCATCACCAAATTTAACTGTTTTTTTTTTTTTGGCACATCAACCTGTGGACCGAAGATCTCTGGCAGCGGTGGCCCAAGAGCTGGCATATCTCGCTGCTCACCTGGCAGTTCTGGACTACTCACTCCACCCAGCTTATCCAGCCGGGGCACGCTTTCTCCAAGGTTAACTTTTTTCAACGTAACTATTCAGTTTTCTTTTCCCAAACCTATTTATTAAAATTTTCCAGAACCTCATTGTTGGGGATATCCACATATTAGGGATTCTGAGTAAAAGTGTGTGTGATGCAAATTAAGAAAAGGAAGAGTAAGATGGAAGGATAGGGGTGAAAATATGAAACAAGGTTGAGGGGAGATGGGAGTAACGAACCAGGTCAGGATGTATATATAATTGGAAACGGGATGTTTGAGCCGTTTGAATGGGGTAGGTTGTTGACAATTGCACAATGTATGTAATTTGTAGATTGTCCCATGTACCTCAAACCCAGCGACCTTCTGTTGGCCTTTATTTCCCAGTATTTTTAACCTAATTCAGGTATTATCTGGGCATTTATCTGTTCTCCAGAACTTGTGTCCAATTGTTTTGCATATTCGCCATGACCTTAACACCTTTTATCTCATATAACCTCCTCCTGCAACTTGTCAGGGATTTTTGTTTTTCAAATAGAGAAATCTAGGTTGATGAAAGACAACAACACAACAACAACATGCATTTTAAGGCAATTTTCCCTGCTAGAGCGGGGGTTAGCCTTGCGGTCCCCATGACGATCTTCTCCATTTTGCCCTATTTTCTGCATCTCTCCTTGTTAACCCCCTTGCCCGCATTTCTTCTTCCACCATCTTTAGCCAAGTCTTTCTCGGTCTTCCCCGTCCTCTACTTCCTTCTACATTAACTTCCATCACTCTTCTCAACCAGTCACTTTCATCCTTCCTCAATACATGACCAAACCATCTCAACCTGTTCCTCTTCACAGCATCAATCACAGGCAATATTCCCATCATCTTTCGCAATTCATCATTTGTCCTCCTCTCTCTCAACGATACTCCGCACATCCATCGAACCATTCGCATTTCCACCCTTTCCAGCCTTCGTTGCTGCTCTACGTTCATTACCCATGTCTCGCTCCCATAAATCATAACACTTCTCACACATGCAGCATACACCTTTCCCTTCAGCTTCAGGTTGATGAAAGAGTGAAAATATAATAAGACAAGTACAGATACATTCAAGGTACATCGCCCCCATGCCAAATAATTAAATATCCTCCAGCGCGGCATTGCCGGAGCGCCTCGGGCACCCGGCAATGCTGCTGTGCAGATCATATAGAGACGGTATTGGGAGGGAGAGATGTACAATCATTGAATGATTAATGGCATAATTAAAATCATGAAATAATAATCGTAAAATAATTAATTTATTAATCAGTTGGCTAATAGCACACATACCTCAACCACCAATTTCATCCGAAGCTGTAACTTTTTGAAAATTAATTAAATAAGTCATTAATTGAAAAAATTAATCAATTAATTGATTGGTTAATAAATAAATAATTAATCGATCAATTGATTAATCAATAAATCAAAAATATCCTTTTTGGCCACATCTCTTGGTCACTGTTGTGTCCGAATATGAGCTTCCTAGCTCCAAATGTGCCTGAGATATTGCCCAGATGAGAAAGAAAATAAATAAGTGATGAACAACAAAAATAAATAAATAATAATTTTAAAATAATTAAATTATTAATCAATTGGCTAATATAATCCTGAAACCACCACCGTTTCATCCGAATGTATAACTTTAAAAAAAAAATGAAGTGATTAACTGAATAATTAAATAATGAATCTATTAATTGATGAATCAATAAATTGAAAATACCTTTCACAGCCAAATCACTTGGTCATTGTCCTGTCCCATTATCAGCTTCCGAGCTCAAAAGGTGCCTGAGATAATGCCCAGAAGAGAAAGGAAATATAAAAGTACTTCATCGATAAGAAAGTAATTAATCAATTAATTGATTACCGTAAAACTTTGACTATAACCTGCCCCTGTGCATAATGCGCATCCCCAACTTGGACTTTTGTTGCAGTGTAAAAATCTATAGACCTATATGTAATACGCAACCCCATTTCAGCACTCAAATGAAAAAAATATCGACGTAAAACATGTTATTACATCTGTCAAAACGGCGAAGTTCATCTCAACCACGACTGTCGGCCACGATCTCTTAATAGTTGAGCAGAGTGGCGCTAATGAAAGAATATCACGGCAGGTCAAGGAACTAAATTTACGACAGTCGTAAATTCTATCAATCACGATGTTCAGTTGTGATTGCGCAAAGTTTAAACAGAGTAGCACACATTAAATAAACGGCGCAAGTCGGATAGCAATCCAACGAAGCAACCCGTAGCCTATTGTCGGACGACAATCACGTGGTACTCAAGTTGCTGATAATTGGCTATATTTTATTATAAAACCCAAGTGTTTTTTAACAGCTTCATTCAGTTGTTCATCTGATTTACCAGCGACTTCTATTTCCACTAGTTTTCTTACCGTAATTAATTAACCAGTTCTCGACAACGATCATACATCACGCCTCAAAAACTAAACATTGTTCGATACGCTGAAGATCACGGCAACAGAGGTGCTGGGCGGGAATTTGACGGAATATCTGAGGTGAACATCAGACTATGGAGATGACAGAAGGAGCGTCTGCAGTCGCTCCCACGAAGCAAAATGGCCGAACGGGATCATGCGGCCGCCCATCCCAAGTTCGAGGCCAAACTGCTCGATTGGGTCACAGATTGTTGGCAAAAAGGCAGTGGCGTCAGCATTTCGGAGGTGTGAGCGTTCCGTTTTCTAGGACGTCCTCGACGATCGATTCAATCTGAAGAAAACTTACAAAAAAATTAGACCTATGTATAGTATGCACCTCTAACATTAAAAAGATTTTTGGGTAAAATAAGTGTGCGTTATAGTCGAAGTTTTACGGTAATCAGAAAACAAAAAATACCGTTTTTGCCAAAGCACTTGCTCACTATTGTGCCGAAATTTCAGCTTCCTAGCTCAAAGGATGGCTGAGATATCGCTCGGACAAACAAACAAACAAGCAAGAAAACAAACAAACAAACAAACAGGAGTGAAAACTGAGTACTCCCTTTCAACATGCGTCATTGCCAGGCCCCCTTCGGTGCCCGGCAATGAAGTCATGCAGCGCTTGGAGATGGCAGAGGAAAGGAGCGGTGAACAACAGAATGTGGAAAGTTTATATACATCGCAACAGTGATGTCGTGCGAGCAGGTGGGCATTGCATCATGGTTAATCAAACAAGGTTATTGAGAGCAGTTAAAACTTGTCTGTGCCTATGGGTAAGGATATGTTACGTTGCAGTGTGTTACCTCCTCGAAACACTGGAAGAGGTAATGGTATTGGACTGTAACAAGTAGGCAATTGATGAAACATGAAGAGATGATGGATTCACGATGAGTTTGTTGTCTTCGTTTGTCGATCCCATAGCCTCGTCCCTTGTAGGACATCTATGAAAACGCGTTATCTTATCTCCCATTTGGCATTGTCAACAGACTCGCTCACAAAATACTCCCTGCCTTGTCTTTGCTCCCTGCCTACAGCCGGCATTGGAGCTGCCCTGTTCCCCCAGAACCGCCCCCCCCTCCTTACTTTCACGCTCTCAAACCCTACTGCCGGCCCCTATTGCCCATCGCAGGCCTCTCCCCAAAAGACTTCCAGGCTAGGCTGCCATTAAGGTAAATGCTCAAAGCGGTCTGGGAGGCCACCATACTTGTGCCTTCGCAGCATCGTGTGCTTCACGTTGCCCGGCCTTTGTTTTTGATTTTGCTTTAGAGCCCATGCGAGACCATGCCATTGCCTAGCCTCTGTGATCCAGCCTCCACCCCATCCCCCTTAAGTCTTGTGTCGATTGCTCGGCTTTTATCCTTCATGGCGCACACCTCGAGGTTTTCACGTCTCGAGGCTGCTCCGCGCATGTGCCGTGGCTCTCGGATGCATGTCCAAACGCAGTGCTTGCATCCCTTGCCTCAGCACACACAGACAATCAGGAAGTGTGTTGAGATTTCACTGGCAGCATGTGAACGTTTTCTCAACTTCGATATACGTGTTCCAAGGGCATGGCTGGTAGTTTTGAAATGGGAATGAGGTATCCCAGGTTTGCCTACTTAAATACTTTTTATGTTAATCCAAACACGTTAATCCAATCATTTATTTATCCTTTGATTTACCTTGATCAATTTATCTCCATATTAATCGATCTATATCTCAATATATCGATCCTATCATTGTATCGAGCTACCTAACTCACTCGCTAGCTGCCAACCAGATTATATCGACGTGTTATTCCGCCCCCCTAGCTTGTTGGACTATGACTCAGAAAATATGAACTCCGATGACATCTACAGCTCACTACGAGGTGTCTCCGAGGCAATTCAAAACCTCAGCTTCCGTAGCCAAGAGGAGCTGGCAGAAAGCCTCCCTGCACGCAAGGAGCCCAACTCGGTAGGACAGCTTTCTTTCAGTTTGGAAAAACTTGCCTCATTGATGGTAGCACGGTAATTAATCTCGTGCTTTCCTGAATGCCCGGTGCTCCTAGAGTTCCAGAGACAGCGGAATCGCCGCTTCCTTGCCGGATGTACGTGGTTCTGGAAGCAGTTGCGGAGGTGACAGCCCGGACGGCCCCGTGGTCGGAGGACGCACGGCTCTCGACAACAAAACGTCATCGCTGCTCAACACCATCTCACCGCGATCTCTCGGCTCGGGTTTGCGCCCTCCACGTGACTACAATCCACTCCATTACTCGGACGGGATTGGGCTGCGAGACCGACAGCCCCTCAAGGAGACCTTCCTGGATGATCCTCCTGCGCTTGTAAGAGCTGGTAAGTGACGTCGGCATTAAATGTCCATTAAAGTTTTGGAATTTTATACGATATAACTGAAATAACGTTATAACAGAAATATTACATTCCCTCTTCGCTGTAGTGTCTTTCTGTTTGTTGTTACCTACTTGCTGCATTGCCTGCCCTCTCATGTATTCTCTATAGTTAAATCGGTACTATTGAGACAAATTTAGGAAATTTCTCAGGGTAACATTTCAGGAGTTGTGGCAGAAATGTCACTATTTAATTGTCTTTTTTTCCTCTATGTCATGGATATAGGCTCAGTGGAGCAGACCTCCCTGCTCGACAATGTGGTGAGGCAGCTTTCGGTACCCGGTGAGCCTGGTGAGGAGCGCCGTGCCACTCTGATCGAGTTGCTGAAACTTGCACGAGAAGATGGCTTGGCGGAGTGGCAAGAACACTTCAAAACCATCTTGCTAAGACTCACGGAGCACCTCAGCGATGGCGACGTACGTGTTTCCATCTTGTGTGACTGATTTGGTTTTCTCTTTGAATCACTCGATAACTTCCAATGAAAGTTCCTTTCAAACAATGTTGATTTTTGTACACCGCTCCTTTTCAATTCCATCTCCAGGCGCTGCATGACGTCATCTCCGGGCACCGAAGGGGGCCCGGCGATGACACGCACTGAAAGGGAGTATTCAGCTTTCACTCTCGTTGTTTTCTTTCTTGTTTGTTTGTCTGGGCAATATCTCAGCCATCCTTTGAGCTAGGAAGCACAACAGTGAGCAAGTGCTTTGGCAAAAACAGTATCTTTTGTTTGTTGATTAATCAATTAATTGATTAATTACTTAATTATTATCAATTTATTAATCACTTATTCGTTTCCTTTCCCATCTGGGCAAAATCTCAGGCACCTTTTGAGCTAGGAAGCTGATATTTGGACGCAACAATGACCAAGTGATTTGGCTGTAAAGGATATTTTTGATTTATTGATTAATCAATCATTCGATTAATGATTATTATTTTTTAGTTACAGATTTGGATGAAACGGTGGTGGTTGAGGTATGCTATTAGCCAATTGATTAAGAAATTCTTTTATGATTAATTGCACAGCTAAAAAACAATAAATCAATCAATTATTGTATACCTTTCCCTCCCGATACTGTATGTGCTGGACGCGATATCGCTGGGCGCTGACGGCGCCCCAGCAAAGCCGCGCTGGAGGATGTTATTTGTTTATTTGGCATGGGGGCGGTATACTTTGAATGTATCTGTTCTGGTTTGGGTTTTTTAAAATTGGATAACACTGGTAGGAACTCACATCTCACCTGTCACTCATTTCACAATTCCCTCATCTTCTTTTTTTACATTGTCTGCAGTAAATGCCATCGCACCATGAGTTTGATGATCCGTTTCCAACATTGGCTTCCCCAGGCTGTTAGCAGGACTTTGGCACTGCGCGTACTACGAGAGATGGTGCGTAACCAACCGGCTCGCTTCAGGAACTACGCAGAGCTCACCATCGTGCGCAGTCTGGAAGCGCACCAGGATCCCCACAAGGAGGTTCATCCTCTTGCTATTTGTTTATTTTTCACTTTCCTTTTGCCGTTATCTCTCAAGTTTGACTTTACATCGAGCCCCGGATGACTTGATGACATTCCTTTCCGCCTAATGTTACGTGTTGTTAGACTTCGCTGTTGTGCGAATCTCGGAGTGTCTTATCCACCTTCTTTTGAACCTCCCATTTATCCATGTGCAGGTGGTACGTGCGGCGGAAGAAGTGACTCTGGCACTGGCCAACTCTATTCAACCGGAGCAGTGCCTCAAGGTGCTGTGTCCCATTGTGCAGAACGCTGAGCATCCTGTCAATTTGGCCGCCATCAAAATGCAAACCAAGGTTATGGAGCGCGTGGTTCCAGAAGCGTTGGTTCAACTGCTTCCAGATGTTGTTCCTGGGCTTCTCAAGGTAGGCTACCCAAATTTATTTTTCTGGGCCCTCCATAAGCCCGAGGGTAGGAATAATCGATAATATACAGGTCAATTTGAAAATCAATCAGACTAACTACTCTTTGTCACACATGCCATAAGGGTTTAAAAAGGGAGAGGGAGGGGTGTTCTCAGCCGGTAATGAAGTCCGGTTCCCGTGTTCATTTGGTGTGTGGTTGTCGGTATGTAATACACAGGGCTACGACAGCACAGAGAGCAGCGTGCGGAAAGCGAGCGTATTCTGCCTGGTAGCTGTGCACTCGGCGGTTGGAGATGAATTGAAGCCATACCTCGCTCAGCTGACTGGCAGCAAGGTCAGACCACTTGAAATTCTTTGTATCTGTTATCTTGATGCAACATCCCCCACCGTCGAGCGTTCTTTTTTAAAAATCGACCCTACATCCAGGCCCGCACTGCATGTGACTTAGTTCTGTGTACCGTGTTTGTGCAGATGAAACTACTGAATCTCTACATTCGACGAGCCCAATGCGGCACATCTGGTGGCGCCAATGAGCCCTTGGGTCAGATCTAGAAAATGAAATCGTTCCCGCATCATCAGTCATTGGCTGCATCGTTTGTAACGGCTCGAGCTCATTTCCGGTTGCGAGCAAAAAGATGCCTCTTTTGCTGCGCCGAGCACCAATGTTCTCAGTTGTACGCTGTTCCCTGATGTTCCTGATTCCTGCCCTTCTCCTATCTTCCAGCAGTATTTGCCACATTTGCCAAATTATTTCACACGACACAGAAATCCCAAATCCCTCTCCTCACCAATGTACACGTGCACTCTTCCATCATTAACACAGAAACCAGCGACGTTCGCCCCACTTACCGGTCACGTCACTATCCTGACTCGTCGAGTGAGCTGCCAGTGGCCAGCCGCGTGTAACGCGCTGCATTACCGGTAGACGGAACTCTTATTTGTTAGAAACACAGGACGAACGGCAAGTACGAGTACGAGCTCATTTATGAACTGAAGTCTCAGAAGTTGCTGATTGGTTAAGTTGCTGAAATCAGTTTGAAAATGTGAACGGAAACATTTCTACTGTTTTTATGAGGTCAAGCTTCCAGTGAAGCGGAAACGGAAGCTTTTTATTGCTACTTTGGCCAGTAGCCGTGCGATTTTGCGTTCGTACATCAAAACCAATCAAAGGTTTTGTTTTTGGCAAAAATTTGAAACGGGTTTATTTTGAAGCTTAAAATAAAAGGAAAAACCAAATCAGCTTCAGTTATTAAATTATTTAAAGTATACCTGTGCACAGGACGTAGGCGCCGACTGAAGGAACAGCTTTCAGCGTTTTATTTTAAACATCTTTTCGATAAATAAATCAATTCTTATTTAACAAACACTTGGAAACAGCACACACTGTTAATGAATGCAATGGTTTGGATATCTGGTTTTAATCAACGAACCTGGTTTTAATACTTTTGTTGTACTTGGAGGAGGGATTACATTTTTTTTAAAGACCCCTGACCGATAACCCCCTACCATCCCAACCCCTGACGAGATTCTTCGGGTAATCATAAAGATTTTCATAAAATCCGATGCATTGTCCATCACCATTGGTATCGGTGGATCTTATATCGCTGACTGGAATTGCAAACCTGGGAGATGGGCCTTAGTTTTGGGTTGGGCGGAGGATTTTGGGGGAGGGAGTTAGTGGGATTCTTCTTTTTTATTTAAATAATTCATGTACACACCCATCAACAAAGCAGTATCTTCGATTTATTCAATGTTGTGTTAATTGCAGGGACAGTATTTTGGAGCAATAACTATATTTACATGGACTGGTGTGACCATTTTAAAGGAAGTGAAGGAGGGCCGCCGTCATCGTGATTTTGGATGAGGTTATTTTGAATTTTTATTTCTTATGTACGTTTAGAGTTTCCAGTTTACCATGTTTGGCAGCCGGCAGTGGAAGGGTCTTGTAACCACGATATGTTTTGCATGTAGGCGATATTTCCCTCTGCATCCCTCTCCGCCTCTGTCACTTGGACGCGTACCTGTATTTAAAATATTTTGGGGATTTTTCCGTTGAAATTGTACAGACATTTCTTGTCTCTTGATCACTGTTTTCTGCTTGAAACGTTAATAAACAGAATATTGTTGTGTACATTGGAAACGTTACTCTGAGATGTGTGCAGCAGGTATTACCTGCGCTGAACAATAGCAGGACAGGTCACCTACTCGATCGAGCAGGTCAACTGAATCGAACTCGAGGCAAATGTTAATTTCTGTTTAAACTGATACACCGGGTACAAGGTTCATTACAGGATCGGTTTCAAATGAATCACAAGTTAAGAATCTGTGCCCCGACAGGATTTTAACTTCCCTCCTTGTCCCCTCGCTCCTTGCCACTCGCATCTCAACGTTTTCGTTCAGGACCCAATCAAAACTCCCACCCGCTCCGAGGCCGAACCAACACTTCTGCGCTGTCTCTTCTCTCGCGAGATCGTCCAGAATCTGGAGAGCTTGAAAGCTTCTCTACTCCCTGTCCCACCCGCTCCGAGGCCGAACCAACACTTCTGCGCTGTCTCTTTTCTCGCGAGATCGTCCAGAATCCGGAGAGCTTGAAAGCTCCTCTACTCCCTGTCCCACCCGCTCCGAGGCCGAACCAACATTTCTGCGCTGTCTCTTCTCTCGCGAGATCGTCCAGAATCCGGAGAGCCTGAAAGCTCCTCTACTCCCTGTCCCACAGCTGCTCCAGCCTTAATGCTTACAGACTCACACCTAATTAACCTCAACGAAATAAATCAGGAGTGGCTGTGGGAAACGAGCAATAGCGAACTTACCTATTCTCTTTATTGTAATACCCCCTTAGTTGCAAATAAAATTCATTTCTGATGTACGAAATAATATGTGCAATTTCTTCAATCTCAATGTGCCTCCATCTGTTCAAGATGGATGGTGCCCTTCGGGTGGGGAGAGAAGATTGCAAAAAGCAAACCAACCAGGGCTATCTTAACGACAATTTAACTTGACCAATTCAAACCCATCTACTTGACCACATCAGCCTGGTGTTGGTTTAGCGGGTGGGGTGATGGCTTGGGATCCTAGGATCCTGGGTTCGAATCCCGGTCGACCGCTGAATTAACGCCAGGGGGGTTGACTCAGCCTGTCATCCTTCTGAGGTCGGCAAATTGAGTACCAGTTCACTGGTAATTCCCTGTGCGTCGCAAGAGGTGACTAACAGGGTTGGCGGCAGGAAGAGCATCCGGCCATAAAACATTGCTTAAAAAGGGGACCATGGTGCCCGAAAAAGGCCAACCCCTGCTCTGCGGGGAAAAATGGCCTCCAAAGGCTGGATCCCCCAGCGGATGTCACCTGCTCCAGCTGTCAGCTGAGCCCAAATACCCAATTTAGAATCTACCTAGCCAATTTCACAGGCTACCTGCCCTCTATAGCACATTCAGATCACATGGGACTGAGCTGAACACTCCCTTATATAGAATACACAGCAACAATAACCATCACATTTTCTGCAAGGCCATGCCTTCATCTTTTATACACTGCAGGTGTGGCCCTCAACTCGGCAGTGGGGAGGTCCTGCACAAGCAAGATGGTGGGGCGCTTCAGGCTGTGGTGGCCCACAGTCCCAAAACAAGTCACACGACTTCTTTGACCCCCCCCCCCCCTCCTCTCTCCCTTCAGATTCTCGCCTGCTAGCAACCAAAAAGCTCCTTCACGGTACGTCCCGCCGGGAAAGAGCTTCACAACACAGACACTCCTGGCCTCTCCCCGGATCGTCAGGGTCTCCATACCCGTTGGTCACCAAACCCGACCCACCTCCAATGGGCCACCAAATTCCAGACACCACCGGCTGCTTTGTCAGATACCATTCCAGACACCACCGGCTGCTTTGTCAGATACCATTCCAGACACCACCGGACAAGTCGCAGAGGGAGGGGCCGCAGTCTCCACTCTCCAAGAGTCTGATCTGTACCTGCGGACACACATACCTTCCCCACCCACAAAATACTCCCCCACTGCCATTCAATTCTCCAACTCCTGCAATATACAAGGTACCTATACCCTGCAATGGCCTGCATACATGCTAATCAACACAAAGAAGAAGAGTCAAGCAGAGCATGATACTTGTAAAATCCAGCCCTCCCCAAAATAAAAAGTTGCCATGGATACATCAAATTGACCATTTCACCATTTCACTAAGATAAAATGGACGATCCTTATCAAAGCTCGGATCAACTGGATGAAAAGTGATGATTTTTCAGATGAAAATTTATGGTTTTAGAAGTTTGACCTTGAGTTGACCTTTGGCCTTTTGACCTCAAATAGTTGGTTTCCCAATTTAGTGACTCAATATGCAAATGCTGTTCAATGTTCAAGTCAATCGGATGATACATGACAATTTTAGAAATGTGACCTCAAGATGGCCTTTGACCTCAAATCAATAGGCTTCTTCCTTTTGACCAACTCAACCATCTGGTGAGGTTTCGTGAAGATCGGTTTAAAATTGGAACCTATAGGCGATTGACAGGCAAACAAAAGAACCAACCAATATATACTTGGCAAAAAAAGAAACGCAAGTTTTTATGTCAAACCCGACCCTACCCTAACCCTAACCCTAACAACAACCCTAACCCTAACAACGAACCCTACCCTACTCGAACAACTCGTGGCATTGTCGTCTGCTGAGTGAATTCGGTTCTAGCCTCCATGGACCATACACTACCATAGGAACATCAACATTCTTATGCAATTTAGCCTTGGAAGCCACAGTAAGTGATTGTTTGAAAATCCATTTTTTTGTATACTGAATCGAGGCTCGTGAAAGAGCTGACAACCGCGAGGGAAAGACAGCACAGGGGGACCGCGAGGGAAAGACAGCACAGGGGGACCGCGAGGGAAAGACAGCACGTGGGGACCGCGAGGGAAAGACAGCACAGGGGGACCGCGAGGGAAAGACAGCACAGGGGGACCGCGAGGGAAAGACAGCACAGGGGGACCATGAGGGAAAGACAGCACAGGGGGACCACGAGGGAAAGACAGCACATGGGGACCGCGAGGGAAAGACAGCACATGGGGACCGCGAGGGAAAGACAGCACATGGGGACCGCGAGGGAAAGACAGCACATGGGGGCCGCGAGGGAAAGACAGCACAGGGGGACCGCGAGGGAAAGACAGCACAGGGGGACCGCGAGGTAAAGACAGCACAGGGGGACCGTGAGGGAAAGACAGCACAGGGGGACCGCGAGGGAAAGACAGCACAGGGGGACCGCGAGGGAAAGACAGCACATGGGGACCGCGAGGGAAAGACAGCACAGGGGGACCGCGAGGGAAAGACAGCACAGGGGGACCGCGAGGGAAAGACAGCACAGGGGGACCGCGAGGGAAAGACAGCACAGGGGGACCACGAGGGAAAGACAGCACAGGGGGACCGCGAGGGAAAGACAGCACATGGGGACCGCGAGGGAAAGACAGCACATGGGGACCGCGAGGGAAAGACAGCACAGGGGGACCGCGAGGGAAAGACAGCACATGGGGACCGCGAGGGAAAGACAGCACATGGGGACCGCGAGGGAAAGACAGCACATGGGGACCGCGAGGGAAAGACAGCACAGGGGGACCATGAGGGAAAGACAGCACAGGGGGACCGCGAGGGAAAGACAGCACAGGGGGACCGCGAGGGAAAGACAGCACAGGGGGACCACGAGGGAAAGACAGCACAGGGGGGCCGCGAGGGGGGCATTCAACCCCCATTGTGGTGGTTCAGTGAGGCATGATGCTCAAGAAATGTGGTTGAAAATACAGGTGCTTAAAATGGTATTACAAATCTTTGTCATTGATCATTTGTGCACAACAATGCACATTAAAAAAATGCGTCTTATCAACTTGCGTTTCTTTTTTTGCCAAGTATACTTGAAAAATCGTCCATTTTGCCAGTAACAAACGAGAACGACACTCGGTGCAGCGCATACCTCTGCCAGGCTGAGCAGTTTACATTTTGTATCCAACTGATAGGTCAGATCTGGATCCGGAATTGAACCAAAAGCTAATCCGCTTGTTCTTGTCACTTTCCCAATGCATCCACCAAGTTTTGTCAGAACTCATCCATAACTTTTCGAAATATCATGCCATATATATATATCGTTTTTGGCCCGAAATAATGTGCTTAGGCCTCATCATGGTGAAGAATCACTTAAATAATGGTGAAGCGGTGAAGGTAAAATGTGTAAATAATATAATGGTGAAGAATCACATAATTGTTTTTTAATTCTCGTATCCACATCTGGATCCTCACCAAAATTGAATCGCTTCATCCTTGTCACATACCCAACCTCTCCACCTAATTTCGTCTCAATCCGTCCACAACTTTGAGATATCCTGTTCACCAACAGACAGACGGATGAAAGCAACCTCCATATCCACCTATGGTGGCGGAGGTAAACACAATTCTTCATTCACAACACGCATCGCATTTTAAACCTTTCCACCCGATCCACATGCTGGGCTTTTGTGGCCACTCTTGTCCGTCAGCCATACCAATTCCCTAACTGACCTGCATACCTCCAGAAGCAAAGCATGGCGAGTCGTGACAAAGGGGAAACGTAAATGTAATACAACAAATCCAATTACCACTGGGGAGCCTGTTCAATACGAGCAGTGCCTGCTGCAGCCAATCTTCCCTTATAACCTATGCCAATTAAACCCAGGGCTCTCTTCCCAAACTGAGAGCCCATTAATCACAGTGGACTGACTATCTGTGGAAGGACATGCGGGCCTCATCGGGCTGTTTCCAAACACTCCATAACATTCCACAGAATGCTTCAGTGGTTGTCCGGTGGCCTGTACTTGCACCCACTCCAGGCAGCTCGACCCACGTCCATAGCCCTGCCCAGCATGGCAGGTCTCCTAATGCTGGCTGTCTGGAGCCTCATACCAAGGGTGAGGCTGCTAAACCACATGCCTGGGCAGTCACCTCCTCAACCTTTACTGGCCTAGTGGTGCCACCACCAAAACGTGACCCGCAACACCTCCCCCGAGTGGTCCTCACTGTACACAATGACAGGTGTCCAGAAGGAACTACCTTGGTCCCCCTGGAGGCCTCAACCCCCTCTTGGGTCCAGTGACTAGCCTGAGATACTCGCTCTGAAGGTGCCCCAATGGAAAAATGATGCCACACTCCACCAAACTCTCCATGGGTCCCGGGTCCATTATGGCTTCTGATGTGAAGCATTTCCTGTTTTCAAACAACGTGATCTCCAACCATCAGTTTGGACATGCTGCTGTTCCTCTCTCAGCAATGGTTGGAGGGCAGAAATCTCACACAATAGGCCAGGATCCGTTAACCTGAACATGTCCTGGGCATTCGAGACAGTCTAGCATCCTCCTCTGCTTGTTAGGTTCTCTGCCTGTGGCATAGAAGGCCTTCATTCCTGGATTTCTGAATTCCCACACTCGTGCAGTCAAGGTGTTGCCATCAATGAAACCCTCTCCCAGCAGAAGCTGGAGTTCCCAAAGGTAGTGTTTTGTGTCCAGTCTTGTTCATTATCTACATTAATAACATCTCCAATGCTCTGTCAAATCCTCTTCTTTATCAGGCGACTCCACATTGTGTGGTACAGTACCTCATCCCTCTCCTCGGCAGACTGCCCAGCATCATGTGTCTTTCTTTCTCTCTTCTGCATTTAGTGAAATCTAAAGCTCATCACATGATTGAAATATCCCATGATGAGGCCTAAGCACAAGGCCTGTTGCTTTCACATCGCAGACAGGTCGGTGGTCTCTCCGGTTATTTACCGCCTCTCCTCCAGTCTCGCGCACCCTGCTCTCTCAGGCCTACGACCCTCTCCAAGTCCTCCAGGACATGCACATTCCTCCCATCAACCTATTTTCATTGTTAAACATCCAAATGCAGGTTCTCTACCCACCTCCATTTTTTATCCACTCTTTTCTCCTGTTTGTGGAACTGCCTTCCGAGTTGCACTCTTGCCTCCAGGGCTCGAAGCAAGTCACGTGCTACAATCTAATGTTATCCCCTATCCCTACTGGCAGTATTATCTATCCGGATTAACCTTATCTCAGTGTCAGGTTATCTTTCTTCCCTCAACTCCTTCATGGTCCATTACATTCATTTCTGCAACCAACCGTGGTCCCTCTTTTTACCCTCCGTCGCATCACCCTTCCTTCGGCCTTCATTTTGAAAACAAGCAAACGCATCCGATTTAATAACTCCAAAACATAACTTTTATTGAACTTCCGGATGTTTTGAGTCTTGAGAAAATTGAAATTGAGTGATAACCGGTGTACCAAGATGGCTTCCATTCCGATTGGTGCAGGTGCTTGCAAGTCGGGAAGCGATTCCCTTTGTTTACACACACCAGCCATTAAGTGCCACATTTAGATGGATTGCTCTGGCCACTGACATTCCACATGCTTTTGCTAACAAAGGAATTGGCAGTCAGTCGAGCCAGGCCAGATGGTTGATGTAAAATTTATAATCTGGATCAAAGGCCTCTTTTTCCTCTCAGCCTCTCATTATCCAAACTATCCTGCGATAGCTGCCTGCAACCTGCACACGTACAGTATTTCCTTTTAAAACAGGTTCGGTTGAAGCAGAACTGTGTTTAGGTGACAACCAGCCGTGATGGGCCATTTTGTATTTGTGTAGTGATAGGGAAATGGGGAAGAATGTCAGGCTGAGGCCTATTTTGTACAGGCCCGTCCATGAGAATTCGGTCACTATAAATAATCCTTTTGTTGCTGTGTTGCCTTGGTGATCATATATGTCAATATCCTTGAGAAGAGGAATTTGTGCACACAGTTATACAGATTTCAATGTCTTTTTGGGTCTGTCTCGGTCTTTTTTGGACAGTTCAAAGTATTTTGTAGAGAGTCTTGCATAGACAAGAGAGTGTCTTATCCTGGTCTGGTCTGAGCTTGGAGAGGCGATACGAATAGACCAGAGTTGAGCTATGGAGTTCTGAATGACCAAAGTTTGAGACCGCTTCACCCTCAGTTTTCTCTCTCAGCACCTTTTAGACACCAACAGACACTTCTTCTTCACTTTCTGACTCTCTTTTCTTGACAATCTTCCCACCTTTCTGATTCTTAATTTCTTTCTTTCCGGATATTTGTGGCTTTTTCACACGACACGCATCTCGCCGCCGGCATGCTTTCCATGAACCAAGGTCGTCGGCAAGCTGCTCCAAAGTTACTGCCTTCCCACGCACCTTGGCATGAGATATGACGGCCACACCGATTTGCTCAGAGTTTCCAGGGACCTCCATAATATGGAGCGTGTCACGCTACCAGATTCTTGTACCAGATGCGCTAAACATCTACTGCGTATAAACGCCGTTGAAAGGCGGCGCCGCGTGTTTCACCGTTTTCGCTTCCGGATTGATCGTTTATCAGCAATAAACTTCCGTAAATATACCTTTATTGGGCACAGTTTCGTCTTATATTTCACCCATCGACGGAAAAATATACGATCTTTCGTTCTATGACAGTGGCATTACCTGTTATGACCGTTGAAGCCTGAATTTTGCTTCGGACTCGACGGTCATTTTCCGCGATTCCGCGGCAACAGTCACTTGGTGGCGCTAGTCGCTACACGTGTTTGTTTAGATAATGATTAATGATACTGATAATGAATAATACTGCTACGTGACTGATAATGATTGAGACAGTCATCATAGTTTGTGCAATTGATAAGACCTGTACATGCTGCTCAGTGCTGTGCATCCAGTGTGCATGATATTTTATTCATATACTGGACAAAGAATATCGTTTACTGAACAATGCTGTACTATAAAATATATGACTTACGGTTCCTCGGGCGAGTGAGGCGTGCTTCGAGCTCTCCACGGCATCGAAGTTTGAGTGTTTTCCCATTCTTGTCTTTGTCAAATTTCCACTGGTTATTTTGCTGTGTACGTGTTATTGTGTGTTTCTAGTTGGTGTTGGTTTGTGGTTCGTGCAAACTTGTGTGTAGTTAATCGTTTTCTGAGTCGTACCTCGTGCGCGGCCTGGTGACTTGGGGCTTCCCTCCCCCCGTCGGTGTTTTGTCGGTTTGGGTTATTTCCTTCGCTGTATTGCTTGTTTCTTTTATTTTGTTTTCTCCCCCTCACCTCACCTCCCTCGACAAATAATTCTATATTGATTCTTTCTCTCCTCCCGGACACGTGCTTGTTCGCTCTCCTCCTCGTCTCGGCTTGTGCCCCGCCCCCTGTATCTCGTTTTCTTCCGCCTCTGCACCTTCTTTCTCAAATCCACGTTCTCGCTTGGACACTTTTCCCGGATTGTTTTTTCATCGTTCTGTTTGGATATTGTTGGAATATGTTTAAACCGCAGCCGTGATGCTGACGCCCCCCCCCCCCCCCCAGAATTTACATGTTTTAAACGTTTCCCAGTGTGTACCCTGGTCAGAATAGGTACACCGTATCCCTGCGTGTCGTAAGAGACGACTAAGAGGGTTGGCGTCAGGAAGGGCATCCGGCCATAAAAACATTGCCTCAAAAAGAGAACCATGACAATCACAAGTACATATGGGCAGGGTGCAGCCCGAAGTGGAGATCGGTTTCTGAGGTTTGGGACATGGAATGTGGGGACAATGACAGGGAGATCAGGAGAAGTGGTGGAAGTATTGGTCAGAAGAAGAGTGGACATATGTTGTGTGCAAGAGACGAGATGGAAGGGAAGTGGTGTGAGAATGGTGAAGGGTAGGCAGGGACAGAAATACAAGTTTGTGTGGCAAGGGTGCCCGGAGGGCGTGAATGGTGTTGGTGTCCTGTTTTCTGAGGAGTTTGTAGACAGTGTGGTGAGTGTGACTAGAGTGAGTGATAGGTTGATGATGGTGAAAATGATGATTGGAAAGCTCTTGGTGAACGTCATCTCGGGATATGCTCCGCAGGTTGGTCGAAGCGATGAAGAGAAGGACAAGTTCTGGTGTGCGATAGAGAAGCTGATGGAAAACGTGAAAGATGAGGAAGTTGTTGTGGTGGGAGGAGACCTGAATGGACATGTGGGAAGGAGTATGGATGGTTTTGAGGGAGTTCATGGGAGTTACGGATATGGTGTGAGAAATGGAGAAGGTGAAAGGATTTTGGAGTTTGCTGATGGAGCTGATTTGTTGATTTGTAATACTCAGTTCCACAAAGAGGACAATAAGCTTGTTACATACACGTCAGGTGGGTCGACGACAACCGTTGACTACCTGATGGTGCGTCGGCGAGATAGGGGGCACCTCCGGGACACAAAGGTGATCCCGGGGGAGGAGGCTGTTTCACAGCACCACTTGGTTGTCTGCGACATAAGGGTGAAAGGTGCGAGGAGAGCTCGGCGGGTGAAGTACCAACCGAGAATGAAGGTGTGGAGGTTGAAAGAGGTGACAGTAAGGGAGGCATTAAAAGAGAGGCTGAGTAGGGTAGAGGATGATGTGGTTGAGCTTGAAAGTGGTTGGATGTCAATGAAAGCTAGTCTGTTGGGAGCCGTTGGTGAGGTATGTGGATGGACAAAAGGACCACCGAGGCACTCGGAAACATGGTGGTGGGATGTTGAGGTTGGAAAGAGGATTGACGAGAAGAGGAAGAAGTTCAAAGAGTGGCAGAAGGCGAAGGGTACGGGAGCAGAAACAGCAGAGCATGAAAGTTATAAGGCAGCCAGGAAGGCTGCAAAGAAAGAGGTAGCAAAGGCGCAGGAGGCATGTAGGAAAATGTTCGGAGAACGCGTGGATTCGGAAGAGGGTGAGAAAGCAGTATTCAGGATTGCAAAGCAGATAGCGAAAGAGAGGTGTGATGTGATGGGGGTGAGTTGCTTGAAGGATGAAGTGGGACAAATCGTTGTCGAGCCAGATGGAATTAAAGGAAGATGGAAAAGATATATGGAAATGCTGTTGAATACAGAGAATGAATGGGATGGCAACATAGAGAGTAACCCAGTTTTAGGACCGGCAGAGAAGATAACTGAGAAGGAAGTTGAGGAAGCGATAAAAGCAATGAAGAGTGGAAAAGCGGGAGGGCCGACGGGAGTTGTGGGAGATATGTTGAAGGCAGCAGGAAGTTGGGGTGTGAAGAGAATGACAGAGATCTGTAATCTGGTGGTGAAAGAAGGCCGCATTCCAGTGGATTGGGAACTGAGTACCCTCGTCCCTCTATACAAGGGGAAAGGTGACCCTCTGGAGTGTGGCTCGTACCGAGCGATAAAGTTATTGGAGCATGGAATGAAGGTATTGGAAAGGGTGTTGGAGAGGAGGATAAGGAAGAAAGTGAAGATCGACGAAATGCAGTTTGGATTTATGCCAGGAAGAGGAACGACAGATGCGCTTTTCATTGTGAGGCAGTTGCAGGAGAAGTACATGGATAAGAGGAAGAAGTTGTTTTTTGGGTTTGTTGATCTGGAGAAAGCATTCGATAGGGTTCCACGCAAAGTATTGACATGGGCATTGAGGAAGTTAGGAGTGGAGGAATGGTTGATTAGAGTAGTGATGGCAATGTACAAAAGAGCACGCACAGCTGTAAGGACGAAGGACGGGAACAGTGGTGAGTTTGAGGTGAAGGTGGGAGTGCATCAGGGGTCGGTACTAAGTCCACTACTATTTGTAGCTGTGATGGAGGTGCTGGCTCAGACCGTAAAGGAGGGTTTACCGTGGGAGTTGTTGTATGCAGATGATCTGGTGTTGATTGCGGAAAGTATGGATGGACTGAAGGAAAAGATGAACAAGTGGAAGGAATGTATGGAGACAAAAGGTCTGAAGGTGAATATCGGAAAGACAAAGGTGATGGCAAGTGGTAAAGCATGTGGTGAGGTGGAAAGAACTGGGAAGTGGCCGTGTGCTGTGTGCAGGAAGGGTGTCGGAGTGAACTCCATTCAATGTACAATGTGTGCTGAGTGGGTTCATCAAAAATATTGTGGTCTGAGAGGGTCATTAACCAGTGTGGCAGCTACATTCAAATGTAAGGTGTGCACAGAGGGAGCTGCAGATGGAGGAAATGTTGAGTTGGATCTTGGAGATGGCGTGAAGCTGGAAGGTGTGAAAACATTTTGCTACCTCGGAGACATGCTGAATGGAGAAGGTGGATCAGACTCGGCAACGGTTGCTCGAGTGAGATGTGCATGGAAGAAGTTTCGGGAACTGAGTGGCGTGCTGATGAGGAGGAGAGTGTCGCTGAAGCTGAAGGGAAAGGTGTATGCTGCATGTGTGAGAAGTGTTATGATTTATGGGAGCGAGACATGGGTAATGAACGTAGAGCAGCAACGAAGGCTGGAAAGGGTGGAAATGCGAATGGTTCGATGGATGTGCGGAGTATCGTTGAGAGAGAGGAAGACAAATGATGAATTGCGAAAGATGATGGGAATATTGCCTGTGATTGATGCTGTGAAGAGGAACAGGTTGAGATGGTTTGGTCATGTGTTGAGGAAGGAGGAAAGTGGCTGGTTGAGAAGAGTGATGGAAGTTAATGTAGAAGGAAGTAGAGGACGGGGAAGACCGAGAAAGACTTGGCTAAAGATGGTGGAAGAAGAAATGCGGGCAAGGGGGTTAACAAGGAGAGATGCAGAAAATAGGGCAAAATGGAGAAGATTGTCATGGGGACCGCAAGGCTAACCCCCGCTCTAGCAGGGAACATGGCCTTAAAATGCATGTTGTTGTTGTTGTTGTTGAACAATGCTGTACTTGTATGGACTTTGTGAATTAGGCTCACAAGACAATGACTTGACCTTTGAATCGCACTTCTGGCGGCCAACTTAATATCCCGCGGGGTTTTCAAGTGTAAGTAGTATGATGCCACATGCATTTATTGTCCTTCATGGATAAGTCAAGCCTAGTGTACATACGTCTTGTAAATGGGGCTTCACCAAACATGTGTGTGAAAATTCTATACATGTAGGCCTACTCGTCATTTTGCCTTGATATTTTCGCATGACAGCTTGGGCTAGCGTACAGATGGCGGGCGATAATTTACAGTATTTGTGTACAGTTGCAATGCAGATTATTCTTGAAGATTCAATGCAGATTATGCTGTACATAATAAATACAGCAGTATTATAAGCATGTGCGTGTTTGTTTCCCATAAATTCCAATTAAAATCAGTGCTGGTCACAACTTATTTGCTCAGAAAAAAAGTGAAAAATACAGAATATTGGCAAGGTGCTAAAAAAAATAATTGGCCCTCGGCCAATAACTCTTATGGTACTTTTATTTACTTGTCCAACATCATGCTTGAAAAAAACCTTTAAACCCTAGAAATTTATTCTGATTGTAAATTACTGGTTGGTATTTTTTGCGAAATTTTCTAGATTTCCTGGCATGAAAAGTTGAAAAACTTGACATTTTGGGGAACACATGAATATTAAAATTTTTGTTTTAATGAATTTGTATTTGCCCAATTTGACCAACCCTGCTATTTTATGAAGGTGCAGGGTTGGTACTTTAATGCTGCAGGTATAACTCGAAATCCATAATTTGAGCATCTGGTACAAGAATCTGGTAGCGTGACACATATGATCCGGATGCTGTTAGAGTCGGAGGAAGCTGACCAGGAGGAGGTGCATGGGAAGTGAGCCCGAACCAATGAGTCACGGGCCTCAACCGAGGTTGCAAAAGGTGTGTAGAAACCCCCACGCTACCTCTATTACCAACTCTTTTTTTTTTGTCCCCCGTCGCGCCGCGGAGCGAAAGGGGGACTATGGTTTTCCCCTCCGTCCGTGTAGGCGTGCGTAAGCGAAGGACCGCATTCGAATTTGGTGTGTGGGTGCAACCCACGTCAAAATCCAAGATGGCCGCCACCATGTATGTCTGATGCCATGTATGTCTGAACCTTGAGCTGAATATCTTGAAAAATAAGGGAAGTACCAACTTCTAATTTGGTGTGTCGGTGTATCTCGGCATAAGGAAGAAAGCTATTGAAAATTGGGTCGCCACGTCAAAATCCAAGATGGCCGCCACCATATATATGTCTGAACCTTGTGAGCGAAATATCTTGAAAAATAAGCGAAGTACCAACTTCTAATCTGGTGTGTGGGTGTATCTAGGCATAAGGAAGAACCTATTGAAAATTGGGTCAACAACAACAACATGCATTTTAAAGGCCATTTTCCCTGCTAGAGTGGGGGTTAGCCTTGCGGTCCCCATGACAATCTTCTCCATTTTGCCCTATTTTCTGCATCTCTCCTTGTTAACCCCCTTGCCCGCATTTCTTCTTCCACCATCTTTAGCCAAGTCTTTCTCGGTCTCCCACGTCTTCGACTTCCTTCTACATTCATTTCCATCACTCTTCTCAACCAGTCACTTTCATCCTTCCTCAACACATGACCAAACCATCTCAACCTGTTCCTCTTCACAGCATCAATCACAGGCTCTATTCCCATCATCTTTCGCAATTCATCATTTGTCTTCCTCTCTCTCAACGATACTCCGCACATCCGTCGAACCATTCGCATTTCCACCCTTTCCAACCTTCGTTGCTGCTCTACGTTCATTACCCATGAAAATTGCGTCGCCACGTCAAAATCCAAGATGGCCGCCGCCATGTATGTCTGAACCTTGTGAGCGGAATATTTTGAAAAATAAGGGAAGTACCAACTTCTAATCTGGTGTGGGTGTATCTAGGCATAAGAAAGAACGCTATTGAAAATTGGGTCGCCACGTCAAAATCCAAGATGGCCGGCTTGCGTCTTCCACTTTGTCAACTCGCATCACTTCACCGACGGAGGACATAGGCGTAACGCTTGTTTTTTTTTGAATACAGAATGGAGGCTCATGAAAGAGCTAACATTTATCACACAAACAAATCAAACAGACAAACAAAATATATAAAAAGAGGGAGCGGTAGACAAGATGGGGAGAGAAGGGGAAGCACACAACACAACATTTGAGAGCAGGGACATCGGGAGATGTGTGGGAGGGAGAGGGCTTGGGGGGGGGGGAGGCGTGGGAAGGGGGGGAGGTGGGAGAAGTATAAAACACAAAGACACCAAGGACTTCCAGGACAGAAGTTGGTATTTCAAAAAAGTGGATTTGGGGTGAAATTAGCGGGGGTAGAAAAGATCAAGGTTTTAGATGGGGGACGATAAGAGATCGTCGTGAACAGCTGTTTTAAAGACCTGGAGGGAGGAGTGGGATTGAAGAGAGTGAGGGAGTTTGTTCCAGAGGCGGGAGAAAAGAGGAATGAAGGAGTGAAGGTGAGCAGAGAGTCTTGATTTTGGCAGTTTAACCATAAGAGGGTCACTGGCAGATCTTGTGCGACCTGCAGGAATATTTGGGGGACAGAGCCCAGAGAGAGCTGGAGGAGCAAGGCCGGAGAGGAGTCGGTAGAAGACAGAAAGACCACCAACCTGCCTGCGGTGAGTGAGTGAAAGGCCCTTGGAGTTAGCTTCATCGCGGGAGATTCCAATGATTCTGAACGCTTTGGTTTCAACAGCGTGAAGACGAGCTAGGTGTGAGGCAGGAGAACCAGCCCAGAGGGGAGAGCAGTATTCCATTGAGCTGCAGATGAAAGCCTTGTATGTGGTGAGGAGCTCAGGTGTGCCAAGGAAGGACTTCGCACGACTTAGGATGCCCAGTCTGCGACTGGCTTTGGAGGCCAGATTTGAAATGTGGTTTTCCCAGGAAAGATCATGGCAGATAGTGACACCCAAAAGCTTGAGTGACAGAACTTCTTGGAGAGGATTATTCAGAAAGTGGATGGGAGGGTTGTCCAGTCTGTCTTTTCGGAGAGACCTTAAGAGTGTGAGATTTGTCAGGATTGAAAGACATGTTCCACTTGTTTGCCCAGTCAGTGATTTTGTCCAGGTCTGCAGAGAGTGAGGAGGCTGCAGACCGCCGATCTGAGGGATGAGGAATGGAGCGGCAGAGAGTGGACTCATCAGCAAAGAGATAGAGAGGATTTTCCAGAGAGTCGGAGAGATCATTGATGAAGACCAGAAAAAGCACAGGGCCCAGAACACTGCCTTGGGGAACTCCAGCCTGAACAGGAAGAGGAGATGAGAGAAACCCATTCAGGGTCACACGTTGACTACGACCAGAGAGGAAGTCCGCAAGCCATGCGAGGAGATTTCCATGGATACCAAAGGAGGAGAGTTTGGTGAGCAGAGCGGCATGCCAGACCGTATCAAAGGCACGTGATATGTCAAGGGAGACAGCTCTAATTTCCTGTTTGGCATTGAGGACCTCCATCCATTGTTGAGACAGCAGAAGCAACATGTCCAGAGTCGAGTGACCAGGTCTGAAACCAAATTGATGATCAGAGATCAAGCCATTGGAAAAGAGGAAAGATTTCATATCCGAAGCAATGATGGATTCCATGACTTTGCTGATAATTCGGAGAAGGCTGATTGGTCTGGAGTTGCTAGGATCTGTTTTTGCACCTTTTTGTGCAAAGCGGTGATGTTGGCTGATTTCCAAGCAGATGGCAGATGACCTTGAGCAAAAGAGAGGGTGAAGAGAACAGAGAGAGGGAGTGAAAGAGCGGATGAACAGGATTTTAGGACCGATGGGCTGATGCCGTCAGGTCCAGTTGCAGAATGAGAGTCGAGGGTTGACAGAAACTTTTCCACCTTATCAGGAGGAAAGGACACAGAGTCCAGGAGCAGCTGGGTACGACTGGGTACAGTGGGTGCAGAGAGGGATGGGTTTGGGACACAAGATTTAGAGGCAAACACAGAGTTGAGGCATTCAGCTTTTTCACGTGCGGAGTCAGCCGTGTAGCCGTTTGAGGTGAGGGAGGGGATGGAGGGGGAACAAACACCAGAAACAGATTTGACCAGACGCCACCAGGATTTGGAAGAGGGAGACAGATAAGAGAGTTTGGTCTTGAGAATGGAGAGATATTGTTTCCTGGCTCTCCTGAGGGTGGACACACACTTGTTTCAGGCTTTGTGAAAGGAAATGAGATTTCCTTCCGTTGGATTTGCTTTCCAGGAGAGGAAGGCAAGATGTTTCTGGGCAGCAGCCTCACCACAAGATGCCGTGTACCATGGACGGGAGGAAGGGTATGACGACTGAAGACGAGATGCGATAAATCTGTGCATGAGAGAGAGAGCAATTTACTTTGGAAGAATTCCCAGGATGAGTTGATGTCAGGCGGTAGAGATGGGAGACCAGTCCAGATGATTGATGGCTGCTTGAAGACCGTGCCAGTTGGCCTGAGTGAAATGCCAGACTCGTTGACGCTGAGGAGGCTCTCTGAGAATGGTCAGAGAGATGTCCACTTTAACAAGCATATGATCAGATGAGCCGATTGGAGCAGAAGAAGAGCAGCAGACATTTTCAGGGAAGTTAGTCATAACCAAGTCCAGAAGAGAAGATGCTCCGTTGACTGAGATCCGGGTCGGGAAAATGACAGATTGTGTCAGTCCCAGTGAGTCGCAGAAGTCCTTGGCTGAGGAGCCATGGCTGGTGAGAGAGGTACCCACACCCAGCCAACTGGCATGGTGACAATTGAAATCACCACATATGAGGAAGAGAGAGTTGGGATGGGTAGATAGAAGTTGGTCCATATCATCAGACAGTGAGATGTAGATGGGGTCATCACTGTTTGGTGGATGGTACAACACACATATGAACAAAAGGTGGGAGCGAAGGGGAAGCCATAGCCAAAGGGATTCCTGGGGGTGAGGTGGAGAGAGGGCAGTGGAGGGCGAGTGAGGAAGACAGTTTTTTATAAAGATAGCAGCCCCACCTCCAGGACGAGGCTCGGGTCTATCATACCGGAGGAGGGAGTAACCTGGGAGAGATACCAAGGCATCAGAGACATCATGAAGGAGGAAAGTTTCTGTTAAGCAGATCACATCTGGTTTGTCAGAAGCAACCTGTATGGAGAGATCAGTCAAGTTTGAGCGAAGGTCCCGGATGTTTGTGGTCCATACCGTTAATGAAGAGGAAGGGGGAGCATCGGATACAGAACAGGGGGGGGGGGGAGGGGTAGGGTAATATGTGGAAGAGGAGGAAGTGGTAGGGAGAGCTGTTGAAGGTGTGTCAGAGATTTCAGAATACCTTGGAGAAAGGGAGGAATGGGGTGGACAAAAGGTTTGATGGTGATTGGGTGAGGCACAGTGAGGTGTTATTTGAGGAGGGGGAAGAGCGAGGCAGAAGGTTGGGGGAGATGAAGGTGAAAGTTGGAAGGGGGAAGAAGCGGGGAGGACGCTTTGAGGAGGAGGGGTGAGAGGGGAGTCTCGGAGGAGAGGAGCGAGGGAGAGTCTCGGAGGGGAGGGGTGTGGGGGGAGTTTAGGAGGGAAGGGGCAAGGGGGGAGATTTGAAATGGATGGGTGATGGGGAAGATTTGGAGGGGAGGTGCAAGGGGGAAGATTTGAAAGAGATGGGTGATGGGGAAGATTTGGAGGGGAGGGGAAAGGGGGTAGATTTGGAGGGGAGGGGTGATGGGGAAGTTTTGGAGGGGAGGGGTGATGGGGAAGTTTTGGAGGGAAGGGGTGATGGGGAAGATTTGGAGGGAAGGGGTGATGGGGAAGATTTGGAGGGGAGGGGTGATGGGGAAGATTTGGAGGGGAGGGGCAAGGGGGAAGATTTGAAAGAGATGGGTGATGGGGAAGATTTGGAGGGGAGGGGCAAGGGGGTAGATTTGGAGGGGAGGGGTGATGGGGAAGTTTTGGAGGGAAGGGGTGATGCGGAAGATTTGGAGGGGAGGGGTGAGATTGGATTTTAGAAAGTGTACGATTAATGGGAAACGAACATTTATTGCAAAATGAGTTTCTTGTGACGTTCGAGTCAAAAATACGTTTGAGGACGCTGAAGGAGGGGTGGCGTGCAGTAGAGTTTCGGGAATGTAGAAAAGAGGAACTGTAAGAGTTGGAATTTTGTTTTGGAATGAATAGATTTGGTGAGCAAGTCGAAAGCATCCTTTTATAGAAGAAGAAGAAGAAAAAGGTGTTACAATATACGACAGAATACAGTTCTTCAGGGGAAAGTTTGAACATTTTAAAATTGAGCAGTGAAAACTATCTGGGGAAATGGAAAATGGAAGTGGGGGTGAAACACGTGATCGAAGAACGAACGGACAAATAAGAACAACGAATAAATGAATAAGAACAACGAATAAGAACAGAGAAGGAAATATTTTTTTCTTGGGTTTTTTTTTTTTGAGTTGAGATTTTAAACACGGAAGTATGGAGTGAAAGACTGGGACAAAAACAGAGAATGAAAGTAATTGCAGCACAATCGCTGGACCGCTGAGAGAAAAACAAAGCCTCAAGGTCGGACACGGTAGCCGACTAGGCCTCAAAATACGCGACACGAATTAACCGACGATTTTTTATACATGTATGAAAAATTAACACCGAGAATCTTACTAAAGACACACTGTAGGTACACACACCGAAGGATAGATACAGTTTCGACAAAAACACAATTGTGAAAAATTACTTAACTTCGAAAGCGTGAGCGCATGGACAGCTTCGAAAAGACGTGACCTCGCCGACCTATTTACCCCTCTTACCAAACTCTGTGTCCTTCCTTTGGGTGTCTGAATCCATTTTAATGCAAAGGTATTCAGTCATTGTAATAAGGTGTCCAAGGGCGGGAAGTATCGCATAGGGAACAAGAGGAGCTGGAAGTGAATGAATATACCTTGCTTTGCCCTTTTCAGAACTTTCCCGCCATTTTCCTGTTTGAATTACCCAACTTCCATTCCTCCTGCCAATTCCCTATTGCTCAATTGCTCTGCGTCTAATAAACAATGAAAGTTGATTTAGTGTCTTGACTTATCCTGCTCCGGTTTGGTCTGAGATAGTGCTTCTGGGAATAGTTAGCTCAATTAATCAATCGGCCCTTTAGGCACAGGTCGTGTACGATAATAGCAAATGCTGCACAACCTGTCAGCAACAAGCATGGTTTGCCACACGAACAACTGTACTGATCAGCGCATCGTTAGTGTCTGCCCTGCTAATCACCAGTTATGATGTGAGGTTGCAGTCAGGAAGGATAAATTCAACAAAAGGAGCAACCTTGACCCTAAATGTGACATGACACTGACGACATATGCATAAATTATGCCAACACATCACCTCCAAACTAGGATGGTGTCCGTGTGGTGCTCAGATCTTTGAAGGCTATGATTTATGATCGCAAATCACAAATAAACGAAACTGGAACTGCCAATCCAGATTTCACCATTTTTATGGGCTCGTCAGGACAACGTACTGCCAAGCCATTCACAGTCGTGGCCAAAAATATTGGCACCCTTGCACTTTTTTCAAATAACTCACAAATTTCTCGAAAAATAAGTTGAAATAAGTATTTGGTCTCCACAACTCTTTATTTCACTGTTAATGTTAGCTCTTACACGAGCCTCGATCTTTTATACAAAAAAAGAAAAAGAAAAAAGGATATATTAAGTTCTGAATTAAAAACAAAGGTTACAGGACCGACGTTGCCACACGTTGACTACGACCAGAGAGGACGTCCGCAAGCCATGCGTGGAGATTTCCATGGACACCATAGGAGGAGAGTTTGGTGAGCAGAGTTGGGTGCCAGACCGTATCGAAGGCACGTGATATGTCAAGGGAGACAGCTCTGATTTCCTGTTTGGCATTAAGTTTGGCATTAAGTTTGGCATTAAGTTTGGCATTAAGTTTGGCATTGATATAGCTTCCGGTTTCGCGATCGAGGTGGCGACTTTTGTTCTCTCCTGGTATCCAAAGTTAAGTTATTTTTGAATTTGTGTGTTTGTCAAATGTCCACTCGTTAGTTTATCTTCTTTGCGTTATTGTTTGTTTCTAGTTCGTTTTGGTTTGAAGTTCCTGTAAGTCGTAATAAATTAATCATTTATGTTTGCCCCGCGTGTGCGGCCTTGTAGCCTGAGGCTTCCCCCGTCGAAGTGTGTTAACTTAAGTTCTTTCCTTCGCTGTTTTTCCCTTCTCCCCCGAACATCGACTCTTTGTCTGACGTTTTAACCCCCCCCCCCCCAAAAAGAACAAAAAACAACAACAACATTTATTTCCCTTTCTCCACGTGTGCTGTTTGTCGAATCGTGTGCTTCTATCCACATGCGCTGTGTTGCCCCGCCCCCATTATCTCCTTGCCTTCCACCTTTTGCCCTGTTCACCTGACTCGTGGTTGTCCTTCTAGACCCTTTCTCCATTGGTATTTTGTGAATACAAGATTGTTCTTCACGGTTCTGTTTAAATACATTTAAACTTTCCCCTGCAGTGTTTTATTCAGTGGTATATTACAACACACTGTTTTTCTTCCTATTTAAAAGGTTCTTTTCAATTTCCTCTTCAGCTCATGCCACTTTAAAAACAAATTCAATCTCTTATAATCCTTCCTCACTACATGCTCGAAATTCACATTCATTCCACCCCTCCTCTATCGTTCTTAAAGGGATCGCCAACTTGAAAATCACAATAAACCCAATTTGTTATAAATGTTTGTCTTTCATTAATCATCCACTTTATAAACTCCCCCCTTGCCCCTCCCTTCCAAATCTCCCCCTTGCCCCTCCCCTCCTAAACTCCCCCCTTGCCCCTCCCCTCCTAAACTCCCCCCTTGCACCTCCCCTCCTAAACTCTCCCCTTGCCCCTCCCCTTCAATTCTCCCCTCCCCCTTCCTCAAAGCTGCCTCCTCCCCACTTCGTCTCCCTTCTATCTCATACCTCCACCTCCCCCAACCTTCTACTTTCCTCTGCCCCTCCTCAAACAACCCCTCACTGTGCCTCATCCCATCACCATCAAACCTTTCGTCCTCCTCATCCTTCCCTACATGAGGGAAGGACTCTTCCTACTTCCCTACATCCTTCCCTTCCCTACATCAATTATTCCTGCCCCCTCCCCTTCAATTCTCCCCCCTCCCCCTTCCTCAAAGCTGCCTCCTCCCCACCGTCTCCCTTCTATGTCATACCTCCACCTCCCCCAACCTTCTACTTTCCTCTGCCCCTCCTCAAACAACCCCTCACTGTGCCTCATCCCACCACCATCAAACCTCTCGTCGTCCTCATCCTTCCCTTTCTTGTAACTCTTCTGTAATCTCTGACACATGGTCAACTGCTCTCCTTACATCCCCCTCTCATCCTTCATCTGACCCTACCCCTGCCCTCCCCTGTCCTGCACCCGATGCTCCCCCTCTCTCCTCATTAACGGTATGGACCTCAAACATCCGGGGCCTTCACTCAAACCTGATTGATCTCTCCATTCAGGTTGCTTCTGACAATCCAGACTTGATCTGCTAAACAGAAACTTTCCTCCTTCAAGATGTCTCTGATTCCTTAATATCTCTTCATGGTTACTTCCTCCTCCGGTATGATAGACCTGAGCCTCGTCCTGGTGGTGGGGTTGCTATCTTTATCAAAAACTTTTCCTCACTCTCCTTGCACTGCCCTCTCTACACCCCACCCCCAGGAGTACCTCTGGCTATGGCTGCCTCTCCGCTCCCACCTTTTGTTCATATGTGTTCTGTACCGTCCTCCAAACAGTGATGACTCAATTTACATTTCGCTGTCTGACAACATGGACCAACTTCTATCCAGTCATCCCAACTCTCTCTTCCTCATATGTGGCGACTTCAACTGTCATCATGCCAGCTGGCTAGGTGTGGGTTCCTCTCTCACCAGCCATGGCGCCTCAGCAAATGACTTCTGTGACACATTGGGACTGACACAATCTGTTAATTTCCCGACCCGGATCGTAGTCAATGGAGTATCTTCTCTTCTAGACTTGGTTATGACAAACTTCCCTGCAAATGTCTGCTGCTCTTCTTCTGCTCCAATCGGTTCTTCTGATCATGTGCTTGTTAAAGTGGACATCTCTCTGGCCATTCTCAGAGAGCCTCCTCAGCGCCGACGAGTCTGGCATTTCACTCAGGCTGACTGGCACGGTCTGCAAGCAGCCATCAATCATCTGGACTGGTCTCCCATCTCCACTGCCTCTGACATCAATTATTCCTGGGAATTCTTCCAAAGCAAATTGCTCTCTCTCATGCACAGATTTATCCCATCTCGTCTTCAGTTGTCTTACCCTTCCTCCCGTCCATGGTACACTGAATCTTGTGGTGAGGCAGTTACCCTGAAACAACTTGCCTTTGCCTCTTGGAAGGCAAATCCAACTGAAGGCAATCTCAGTTCCTTCCACCAAGTTCGGAACAAGTGTGTATCTACCCTCAGGAGTGCCAGGAAGCATTATCTCTCCACACTCAAGATTGAACTCTCAAACCTGTCTCCTTCCTCCAAATCCTGGTGGAATCTGGTCAAATCCGTTTCTTGTATTTGTTCCCCCTCCATCCCCTCCCTTACCTCAAATGGCTACACAGTTGACACCGCACGTGACAAAGCCGAATGCCTCAACTCTGTGTTTGCCTCAAAATCTTGTGTCCCAAACCCATCTCTCTCAGTTCCCACCTTACCCAGTCGAACCCAACTGCTCCTGGACTCTGTGTCCTTCTCTCCTGACAAGGTGGACAAGTTTTTGTCAAACTTCGACTCTGATTCTGCAACTGGACCAGACGGCATCAGCCCACGGGTCCTAAAATCCTGCTCTGCCGCTCTATCTCACCCTCTCTCTGTTCTTCTCACCCTCTCTTTTGCTCAAGGTCATCTGCCAGCATCTTGGAAATCAGCAAACATTACCGCTTTACACAAAAAGGTACAAAAACAGATCCTTGCAACTACAGACCAATTATCAACAAAGTCGTGGAATCCATCATTGCTTCTGATATCAAATCCTTCCTCTTCTCCAATGGCCTGATCTCTGATAAAATCAATTTGGATTCAGACCAGGTCATTCTACTCTGGACATGTTGCTTCTGCTGTCTCATCAATGGATGGAGGTCCTCAACGCCAAACAGGAAATCAGAGCTGTCTCCCTTGACATATCACGTGCCTTCGATACGGTCTGGCACCCAGCTCTGCTCACCAAACTCTCCTCCTATGGTATCCATGGAAATCTCCACGCATGGCTTGCGGACTTCCTCTCTGGTCGTAGTCAATTTGTGGCCCTGAATGGATTTCTCTCATCTCCCCTTTCTGTTCTGGGTGGAGTTCCCCAAGGTAGTGTTCTGGGCCCTGTGCTATTTCTGGTCTTCATCAATGATCTTTCCGACTCTCTGGAAAATCCTCTCTATCTCTTTGCTGATGAGTCCACTCTCTGCCGCTCCATTCCTCATCCTTCAGATCGGCAGTCTGCAGCCTCCTCACTCTCTGCAGACCTGGACAAAATCACAGACTGGTCAAACAAGTGGAACATGTCTTTAAATCCTGACAAATCTCACACTCTTCCGATGTTTTTTCTGGTCTTCATCAATGATCTCTCTGACTCTCTCGAAAATCCTCTCTATCTCTTTGCTGATGACTCCACTCTCTGCCGCTCCATTCCTCTTCCCTCAGATCGGCAGTCTGCAGCCTCCTCACTCTCTGAGGACTTGGACAAAATCACAGACTGGTCAAACAAGTGGAACATGTCTTTCAATCCTGACAAATCTCACACTCTTACTATGTCTCTCCGAAAAGATCGACTGGACAACCCTCCCATCTACTTTCTCAACAATCCTCTCCAAGAAGTTCTGTCGCTCAAGATTTTGGGTCTCACTATCTGCCATGATCTTTCTTGGGAAAACCACATTTCCAAGCTGGCCTCCAAAGCCAGTCGCCGACTGGGCATCCTCCGTCGTGCGAAGTCCTTCCTCGGCACACCTGAGCTCCTCACCACATACAAGGCTTTCATCCACAGCTCAATGGAATACTGTTCTCCCCTATGGGCCGGTGCTCCTGCCTCACACCTAGCTCGGCTTCACGCTGTTGAAACCAAAGCTTTCAGAATTATTGGAATCTCCCGCGATGAAGCTATCTCTGAGGGCCTTTCACTCACTCACCGCAGGCAGGTAGGTGGTCTTTCTGTCTTCTACCGACTCCTCTCTGGCCTTGCACCCCCAGCTCTCTCTGTGCTCTGTCCCCCAAATATTCCTACAGGTCGCACAAGATCTGCCAGCAACCCTCTGATGGTTAAACTGCCGAAATCTCGGCTCTCTGCTCACCTTCACTCTTTCATTCCTCTTTTCTCCCGCCTCTGGAACAAACTCCCTCACTCCCTTCAATCCCACTCCTCCCTCCAGGTCTTTAAAACAGCTGTTCACCACCATCTCTTATCTTCCCCCATCCAAAACCTTGATCTTTTCTACCCCCGCTAATTCACCCCAGATCCACCTTGTTTGAAATTCCAACTTCTTTCCTGGAAGTCCTGGCAGTGTCCATATGTTTTATACCTCTCCCACCGCCCCCTTCCCATGCTCCCCCCCCCCAAAGCCCTCGCCCTCTCTCAGATCTCTCGATGTCTCCATGTCTCTCGGTCCCTGCTCTCAAATGTTGTGTTTGTGTCCTTCTCCCTCTCTCCCCATCTTGTCTACCGCTCCCGATGTTATATGTTTTATGTGTCGGTTTGTCTTTCTGTGTGATTAATGTTCGCTCTTTCACGAGCCTCGATCTTGTATACAAAAAAAAGAAAAAAAGAAAAGAAAAAAAAGACCGACTGGAAAACCCTCACATATACTTTCTCAACAATCCTCTCCAAGAAGTTCTGTCGCTCAAGCTTTTGGGTCTCACTATCTGCCATGATCTTTCTTGGGAAAACCACATTTCCAAGCTGGCCTCCAAAGCCAGTCACCGACTGGTCATCATCCATCGTGCGAAGTCCTTCCTTGGCACACCTGAGCTCCTCACCACATACAAGGCTTTCATCCGCAGCTCAATGGAATACTGCTCTCCTCTCTGGGCTGGTGCTCCTGCCTCACACCTCATTGGAATTGGAATCGATCATTGGAATCTTCCGTGATGAAGCTGATTCTGAGGGCCTTTCACTCTCTCATCGCAGGCAGGTTGGTGGTCTTTCTGTCTTCTACCGACTCCTCTCTGGCCTAGCCCCCCCCCCCCCCCCCCAGCTCTGTCTGTGCTCTGTCCCCAAAATATTTCTTCAGGATGCACAAGATCTGCCAGCAACCCTCTTATGGTTAAACTGCCAAAATCAAGGCTGTCTATTCACCTTCACTCCTTCATTCCTCTTTTCTCCCGCCTCTGGAACAAACTCCCCCATTCTCTTCAATCCCACTCCACCCTCCAGGTCTTTAAAACAGCTGTTCACCACCATCTCTTATCTTCCCCCATCCAAAACCTTGATCTTTTCCTCCCCCGTTAATTCACCCCAAATCCAGCTCTTTCAAATCCCAGTATTCTCTCCTGAAATTCCTCGTCGTGTCCATTTGTTTTATACCGTGTACCCCCCCCCCCCTCCTCTCTCCTCCCCAGCCCTTCCCCATCAAAAGATCTACTGATGTCCCTGTTCTCTACTGTTGTTGTGCTTGTGTGCTTCCCTCTCTCTCCCCCCTCGTCTCCGTTCCCTTTATTCTTTTATGTTTTGTGGTTATGTTTTATGTGCTAGCTCTCACACGAACGAGCCTCGACTTTGAATACAAAAAAAAATAAAAAAGGTGCCGATGATAGCTCGCCTACTCTACGTGAAGGACACTGTAGGATCTTCAATGTCCACAAACGAATGCCAGTGAAAGGGACACCCAGTTTAACGTCCATCCGAGGGACGGCACACCCATTGATGAATCACCCTGCCTGTGAAACACCGGGATGACGGTTTATACCTGGGTCGGGATTCTAACCCAGTCGAAGTAGCTTGGTGACGAATGTGTGTCCCTCTCGTCTAGTCCATCCAGCCAGCTCTGTGTAAATATTATCCCCAACGATATCCCAACTCTTATCTTTAATCCTTTTTTTCTTTTTAAATATTAACTTTCTCAATCATTTCAACCTCTTCTGGCAACTCATTCCAAACATTAGTCATTCTCAACACAAATAAACCAACTCTCAAACACATTTTGTCCTGTTTTCAAAGAAGCTGTATCATCATCCCCCCAGTCCTCAGATGAAGTTCCCACCATTGAAAATTGTCTCTGTCTACGGATGAGTCAATGTCTATGTTAACAAAATCTTGGCTAACAACTCTTCATGTAAGTTCCTGTGTCCCAGTGTTGGTAAATCGACAGATTCTTTATCACTTAGGATAAGGAAGATGTGATATATTTGGGATCAGCTTTGTGACCCTTTTGTGAACCTTCCACCAAGCAATGCCGACAGACAGGATGTCCAGTCTAACGTCCATCCGAGGGACGGACACGCATTGATGTCTTGTCCAAAGGACTTACTGAATACCTAGTACAAGGAATGTACCATAACATCAACAAATGATATTCATGAGTATATCATCTTTGTTATCATCATCTTCATATCATGAGTAACATCTCATCTTCATTTCAATTATATTAACTTATGTTGCCCAATCATCTCCATTTTGTCCCAAATCTTGAATCCTCTCCAGAGTTTCGTTTGTAAAATCACTTTTGTACTTATTTAATTACTCGGTTTTACTTCAGTCCAATACAGCACTTTCGTAATCCAGCACAAAATGCTCGGTGGGTGCGCATGCGCAGAAATCCCAGGAAACTGAAGAGTTTGGGGTAAAATAAGATGTATTGTCAAGGCCGCGGCCGATGAAGATCAGCCTTGGACGGATAGCCGGAGGCGGCCAAGACGAAAATTGGCGGTAAATTTTGGCGCACGCCCGGACGGGACCAAGATGCTTACCTGCACGGACGAAAGCCACACGGACAGATCAAGAGACTCCAACGCTGCAAGGCTCTCTGGGCTCCGAACAGTTCTCCTCACGATCACACCCGGGACAAAAGCGACCGCCCGAGATGAAAGCCAGAACAAGAGAGAGACTGATTCTTCCTACTCCGTTCTCGAAGTCTCGGTGACGTCACCCTGACCAATCGTGAACTTCGGGGGCGGGGACTCACGGCCCTATTGACAGTCCACCTCTACTGGGCGGGGCCTTTTTCCTTAGTTGCTTGGTGGGGTAGGGTTCAGCCCAATCGTGAATGCTCGGGTCTCTGTCGGCGTTTATGCTGGTAGTTGTGGTTTAATGGAGCACTCATTGTTGTTGTTGTAATTGTAAAGATGTGGGTTTTTATGGCCGGCTTGTTATAATTTTAAGAACATAGGGGAAATCACAGGAGGCAATCACATACTGGGATAACTACTCTTAGACCCCCCCGGCCCTCCTTCTACTTACATACATCGAGATGGGCTTCCTACTCGGAGGTGGTCCGTGCAACCCCACACAGTTTTACCTGCACTATGGTATGTCATCAGACTCATCACCTACCCCACAAACGTAATAGTATTGCACTCGTATGTCCAGGATAAGGGTTCTTACTTCGTTTCTAAAATGGAATGGCTCATCAAGTTTGTAAAAGATACTCGGAAAAGTACCTGAGAGAAAGGACTGTGTCTCCACACAACAAAACACTTGAAGAACTTTCTCGGCTTGCCCAACGGGCACCTGCTCGTACTGCAAACTCCCTACCAGGTGGGCCGGTGGAAGCGGAGTGGAGGGACGTTTTACACAAACCTCCGATGGATCGTTACCAGTGAATGGACTGAATATCTGGATGAGGTTCTTTGAACACCGTTGGGACACAAGGACATATCTGGAGCATGTGCATGTACAAGGCAAGTTTATTTATTATTCATCATGTTCGGAGAGGTAGCGGGGGCTCTTCGGGAGCTGTGACGGCTGTTAGAAATACAGTATATTGTTTGGTTCCTGGGTCACAAGATAGATTATACTAGATTTTTTTGCATCTATTCCTGAAAGTTGAAGCGTGTGTGTGGGGTTTTTGTTTTATATCCACGGACGATGCTAGAATTTACTAATAGCGCTTTCCAGAAGCTGGCTGAAGGTCTCGGCGGGTAAACCCATTGTGAAATGTTGATTTTCAGCAGACGAAAATACCAATACTAAGGGGTGACCAGAGCGGTGGTTAAATAAAATGGATATCCCACCGGTAAAAAGCTATCTAAAATGGCGGAAGAAAAAAAATAACAAAAGTGGAAAAGTTCGTCGGGTTGTTGTGAGCGAGTGGTGACGTAGCGCTCTACTGATAGTTCCAAGGGAAATAAAAGAGCAGTGAAGTACAGTATTTATCCGCTCCACGTTATCGCACCTTTAGCTTCAAGCCCCTCGAGAGGAGAGAGTCCGCGTAAAAAAACCCTTTTCTTCTTCATCCTCGTGCTTCGTCCTCGTACTGCGAGAGTTGATTGGTTGTTCCTGGTTTTAAACTACGCCCCACTAACCGAACCCAGTGAAATGGTAATTAACAAGTAATTAATGCAATTATTGAACGCACAAAGTACGGTTGAAAATTATGGATTTTGTTTTTTTTTCCATCAGGATATTTGTCCAAGGTCAGTGCTCTGGCAGTTATAGTGAAGAATTTGTTTGCGTAAAAGGACGCAAGATGACACGGACCAGGATCGCCTGATTAATTCTTTTTAACGAAGAAGAATAAGAAGATAGAAATTTGGTTGCCCAGTCATAAATACATACAGTCACGTGAAAAAGTAAGTACACCCCATGTAAAGTTTTGACTTTTTCAACATATTTCAACATACAGCTATTTGATCTTCATTTCAACAATATTGATAGATAAAGGTGACATAATATAACAAATATAATGAAACATTTACATTTTGTAGTCCATTGTATAATTTAAATAAACATAAATGCAAATTTCGCATGTGGAAAAAGTAAGAACACCCTTGGCTCTAATAGGTGGTATTGCCCCCTTTGGCAGAAACAACATCAAGTAGGCATTTCTTATAACTGTCTATCAGTCTCTGACATCGACTGGGAGAAATTTTTTCCCACTCCTCCATGCAGAATTCTTTCAGCTGTGCGATGTTTGAGGGGTTTCTTGCATGCACAGCTCGTTTCAAATCCCCCCACAACATCTTGATGGGATTTAGATCCGGGCTTTGACTTGGCCATTCCAGAACCTCCATTTCTTTCTTTTCAGCCATTCCTTGGTGGATTTACTGGTATGTTTAGGGTCATTGTCATGTTGCAAGGTCCACCTTTGGTTGAGCTTCAACTTTCCAACAGATGTCCTCACATTATCCTCAAGCACCCTCTGGTACAATGAAGAATTCATAGTGGATTCTATGATGGTGAGCTGCCCAGGCCGTGATGCAGCAAAGCTGCCCCAAACCATAATATTTCCACCACCATGCTTTACAGTTGGTATCAGGTTCTTGTGGTCAAATGCTGTCTTTGGTTTTCGCCAAACATGTCTTCTGGTACTCTGGCCAAATATCTCTACCTTTGACTAATCTGTCCAGAGCACATTGTTCCAGAAGTGCTGGTCTTTGCCGAGGTGTTCATTGGTAAACTTTAGTCTTGCACTGATGTTCTTTCTTGACAGCAAAGGTTTCCTCCTGGCACACCTCCCACGTAGATCAAATTTGTGCAGCCTCTTTCTCATGGTAGACTCGTGCACTTTGACATCAACAGTGGCAAGAGCTACCTGCAGGTCCCGTGATGACATTCTGGGGTTCTTAGAGACTTCTTTCAGCATCTTGCGGTCTGCTCTCGGGCTGAACTTGCTGGGGCGGCCTGGCCTGAACAAGTTGGCAGTTGTTTGGAATCGTCTCCACTTGTAGATGATCTTCCGGACAGTCGAATGATAGATTTCAAATTGTTTGGAGATCTTTTTAAATCCCTTCCCAGACTCGTAGGCATCTATTACCTTCCTTCTGAAGGCCTAAGAGAGCTCTTTTGATCGAGGCATGGTGACGCCGCACACTTCAACAACAAAGAGCAAACCAAACTAAATGTCTGAGGTTTAAATAAGACAGGTTCCTCCAAGATCCTCTCTAACGATGTTCTAATCATTTGCACCTGAGCTGGTGCACCTGATTCTAATTTTAGGTATATGAAGTAGTGATAAATGTAGGGGTGCACTTACTTTTTCCACATGCGAAATTTGCATTTATGTTTATTTAAATTATACAATGGACTACAAAATGTAAATGTTTCATGATATTTGTTGTATTATATCACCTTTATCTATCAATATTGTCGAAATGAAGATCAAATAGCGATATGTTGAAATATGTTGAAAAAGTCAAACTTTACACGGGGTCTACTTACTTTTTCACGTGACTGTGTATGCATGCATGCAAAAGCATTTACGTGATGGATTTGTTGCGGGACTCGTCTGTTCCACGAGACGTGTCGCGTACGTCAGACGTCACGGTTCGAGCTGGGCTCACTGAAAGTGGCAGTATTTCATCTTTTTGTATAATTTTTATCAATAAATCAAAAGTTTTAATTACAATTGTGTGATGGCCTTCGGTGGGTGGGATGTTGCCGTGTTCTTTGGTTCAGCCTTAAATATCCGAAATTCGAAAAAAACCCTGAATTGTGATGAAATACTAATTGTCTCCTAATACAGCCAACTCTTTAAAAATTTCAGGAAAAATGAGTACCAGCTTGCTGGTAAGGGGGAACTGCTCCAGCCACACAGCAGCCAATCAGAAGATGATGCAGCCAATCAGCCCCAGGCTGCATCCGAATAAATCAATAAAGTGGAATATTTTATGAAATTCAGAAGACAAGTTAAAAAGCAGAATAGCAGGCCTGTTAGTTAACTTTGAGGCTTATCCATCATGCGGACACCTGTGTTGCTGAATTTACATTCTCTAGCAAGTTGGCCGTGCCCACAAGGGATTCTGATCGGGGTCGGGATGTGGGTGGCAAAAATACAAATGGTGTCTTCTGTCATCGAGCCGGCAAGCTGGGAGCAGCAATTCGCATTTATCGCCACATCTGATTCTGGCACCATGAACTAGTTAAGAATTCCTGCCCTGACTTCCAGTGTCGGAGTGGTGACCCGACCAGGATTGTACTGTGGGGCTTGGTTCATGATCTCATCTGTGATGGACTCCATCATTTTGCCAATGGTGCTTATGTTGTCTGCTCTGTGATCGAGGACAGACAGTCTTCAGTGTTTTCTCGTCTATTTTTTTGACAATGTTGATTTTTTTTCATGCAGACAAGACACTGATTGGATGCCGTTGATGGCCTCTGATAACACGCAACCTTGTGTTCATGAACAAGGGTTAGCATGTTACATGTCAGCATTGCCATGTGAAGGCAAAGCTCATGATGGGTCCTCAGGCTCAGGTTAAAATCCTATAACCCAGAAGGTTTTGTCCACTGTATACAAAGTACATTGATGTCTCCCAATATCGTTGTCCTCCAAATGATTTTATGAACTGTACAATCTTTAGTTTAAAGAAAACAAAATGGAGACATTTCACATTCTGTGTGTGCTTAGGAAACCATGAATTGTTAGTTAATTGTGCATTGCGAACTCAAACATAGGGGCAATACCCCTGGCACTCACCTGGTAGAATAATCAGTATACTGCACCGACTAAAGGTATTTTAAACCAATTTGAATGGTTGCTAGAAGACAGGGCAGCATGTAGAATCATACTAACATAATCATAAGACTTTAAACAAACAAACAAAAAAAATACCCATTTTGGGGGCAACCCACCCCCCTCCAACCCCGTGTACCTCCTCAGACCCCAATTTTTCCAATTATTTGAACAAACGTTGGTACCTCATGGGCGATGAAGGTTGTGGTGAAGTTTCATCGAAATTGTGTGTGTAGGTTCTGAGAAGAAAGCAAATATCTATTTTGGGGGGCAACCCCCTCCTCACCCCGATTTTTTAAATGCTAGGAACAAACTTTGGTACAACACGGGTGGTGAAGGTTGTGGTCCAAGTTTCATCAGAATTGTGTGTGTAGTTTCTGAGAAGAAAGCAAATTCCTATTTTGGGGTGTCAAACCTGGACCTACTTTGACCCCCCGTAGACCCCTCAGGCCCCGATGTTTTTTTAATGCCGTGAACAAACTTTAGTCACAACACAACAAATATCATTTGTGCCAAATTTGGTCACAATCCCATCAGCGGTTTCGGAAAAGTTGTTAGGTTAGTGTTTACGGACGGACTGATGGACGGACTGAGGAACGGACGGACGGACTGAGAAACTGACGGATGGACTGAGAAACTGACGGACGGACGGACTGAGGAACTGACGGACAGACTGAGAAACTGACGGACGGACGGACTGAGGAACTGATGGACGGATTGAGAAACTGACGGATGGACGGACTGAGGAACTGATGGACGGATTGAGAAACTGACGGATGGACGGACTGAGGAACTGACGGATGGATGAACTGACAGACAGACTGACTGACAGACAGACTGAGGAACTGACGGACGGACGGACTGAATGAGGAATTGACGGATTGAGGAACTGACGGACGGACGGACTGAGGAACTGACGGACGGACGGACTGACTGAGGAACTGACGGACGGACAGGCTGACGGACGGACGGACTGAGGAAGTGACGGATGGATGGACTGACTGAGGAACTGACGGACGGACGGACTGACTGAGGAAATGACAGACTGACTGACAGGAACTGACGGACGGACTGACTGAATGAGGAACTGACGGATTGACTGACGGACGGACTGACTGACTGACAGGAACTGATGGACGGACTGACTGACTGACTGACAGGAACTGATGGACGGACTGACTGACAGGAACTGACGGACTGAGGAACTGACGGACGGACGGACGGACTGACTGAGGAACTGACGGACTGACTGACTGAGGAACTGACGGACTGAGGACATTTCAAATCTGGCCTCCAAAGCCAGTCGCCGACTGGGCATCCTCCGTCGTGCGAAGTCCTTCCTTGGCACACCTGAGCTCCTCACCACATACAAGGCTATCATCCGCAGCTCAATGGAATACTGCTCTCCCCTCTGGGCCGGTGCTCCTGCCTCACACCTAGCTCGTCTTCACGCTGTTGAAACCAAAGCGTTCAGAATCATTGGAATCTCCCGCGATGAAGCAAACTCAGAGGGCCTTTCACTCACTCATCGCAGGCAGGTTGGTGGTCTTTCCGTCTTCTACCGACTCCTCTCCGGCCTTGCCCCCCCAGCTCTCTCTGGGCTCTGTCCCCCAAATATTCCTACAGGTCGCACAAGATCTGCCTGCAACCCTCTTATGGTTAAACTGCCAAAATCAAGACTTTCTGCTCACCTTCACTCCTTCATTCCTCTTTTCTTCCGCCTCTGGAACAAACTCCCTCACACTCTTCAATCCCACTCCATCCTCCAGGTCTTTAAAACAGCTGTTCACCACCATCTCTTATCCTCCCCCATCCAAAACCTTGATCTTTTCTACCCCCGCTAATTTCGGTCCCCTTGTGTTTTATACCCCCCCCCCCTTCCCACGCCTCCTCCCCACCCCCCCCCCCCTTCCCACGCCTCCTCCCCCCAAGCGTTATGTTTGTGTGCTTCCCCTTCTCTCCCCATCTTGTCTACCGCTCCCTCTTTTTATATATTTTGTTTGTCTGGTTGATTTGTTTGTGAAATAAATGTTAGCTCTTTCACGAGCCTCGATTCAGTATACCAAAAAAAAAAAAATGACGGACGGACGGACTGACTGACAGGAACTGACGGACTGACGGACTGAGGAACGGACGGACGGACGGACAGACGGACAGACGACGCGCCATCACATAAGCTCCCCTGAACTTCGTTCCAGGTGAGCTAATAATACATATAATGAAATGTTTGGGTATCAAATGGATACCAGTGTGACCATTCAATCCTCCAAACCATTTTCCTCAAAACACAAAGTAAACACTTCGTCGGGCGCGAACCTCAGTGAGTCAGGACAGCGCTCGGTAGAACGGAACACAGAACCTGTTTCGGTAAGTTTTGTCCGAATCCGTCCATAACAAAACGTTTTGAGATATCCTGCTCACGCCTCATAGACAAACCGTGAATCCATAACTTCGGTCCACTTGCGGTTTCGGCTGTAAATAGTATTAAAGTCGGAATGGAAACGGGACGAATCCGCTGAAGACGAGTGCGTGAAGCCGTCGGGCTGACGAACCCTTTCATACATTGTAATGTGAGCCCATCTCCATAACTTTGTGAAATATAATGCTCGCTCGAAGGAAAAGTTCATCCATTGGAATCGTTTGATTATGTGAGGCTTAACATTGAACATTTTACGTCAGTCTCAGTTTTACATCAACACGCTTTGTCAGCTGATTCTACGCGTAAGCAACGTCAACACGCTCAGCTAGATGACGTCAGCACGCAAATCAACTGGGAGGACGGCGTCATCTCGCCGATCAGCTGGTCTTGGTATTGCTCCAAAAGAGTGAAGGGAATGGTCAAGGCACTATTTGCGAAGCGAACCATTAATTTCAATACACACAGTTAATTACGTCGCATATGTGATGGATGTGTAAAAACATCCTGTCGAGTTATGTACGGAGTAGCAAGCGTGACCAATGGACGTCCGCCGTGGTGCGGCGTGGTGACGTCGCGGCCTTGAAGCCGATGCTAGCTTTGTTCCCGAATAGATCGGGATCTCGGCCAGCCGGGCCCGGCCCGCAACAGGGCCGGGATCTCGGCCAGCGCGGTTTATCTGCTGCGGGTGCTGGGAGTAGTAGTGAGCCGGGAACTTGCTACAGGCAACAGCAGCAGCAGCAGCAGCAACGGCGGCGACGGCGTCGCGGATTCCCCGCGGGACGAAGCGCTGGGATGGCTGCGAATGGGATCGCGAAGCATCGTTTCGAGGTTTGTTTGGGACAACTGTGGGACCTGGACAAAGGGATACGGACGTGAAGTTAGAGGACGAATCGCGAGGCTCAGGTCCATGAGGGGTTGCGTTACGCACGCCGGATGTGAGAGAGACCGTGTGGTGATCTGTGTCTGCCCGACTTCGTTATGTTGTACGAATGATAAACTGAGCTGAACTTTTTGTTTCTATTGAGGCCGAAAGGTTAATGGTAGGTGCATATGGACGCTCAGTCGTGTGTGTGTGTGTATGTGTGTGTGTGTGTGTGTGTGTGTTTGTTTGTTTGTGTGTTTGTGTGTGTATGTCTCTGTGTGTGTATGTCTCTGTGTGTGTTTGTGTGTTTGTTTGTGTATGTGTGTGTGTGTTTCTTTGTTTGTTTGTGTGTGTGTGTGTGTGTGTGTTTGTTTGTGTGTGTGTGTGTTTGTGTGTGTATGTTTTTGTGTGTTTGTGTGCGTGCGTGCTGCTGTGTCTGTGCGTGTTGCTGTGTCTGTGCGTGTTGCTGTGTCTGTGCGTGTTGCTGTGTCTGTGCGTGTTGCTGTGTCTGTGCGTGTTGCTGTGTCTGTGCGTGTTGCTGTGTCTGTGCGTGTTGCTGTGTCTGCGTGTTGCTGTGTCTGTGTGTGTTGCTGTGTCTGTGCGTGTTGCTGTGTCTGTGCGTGTTGCTGTGTCTGTGCGTGTTGCTGTGTCTGTGCGTGTTGCTGTGTCTGAGCGTGTTGCTGTGTCTGCACGTGTTGCTGTGTCTGCGCGTGTTGCTGTGTCTGCGCGTGTTGCTGTGTCTGCGCTCGTTGCTGTGTCTGCGCGTGTTGCTGTGTCTGCGCTCGTTGCTGTGTCTGCGCGTGTTGCTGTGTCTGCGCGTGTTGCTGTGTCTGCGCGTGTTGCTGTGTCTGCGCGTGTTGCTGTGTCTGCGCGTGTTGCTGTGTCTGCGCGTGTTGCTGTGTCTGCGCGTGTTGCTGTGTCTGCGCGTGTTGCTGTGTCTGCGCGTGTTGCTGTGTCTGCGCGTGTTGCTGTGTCTGCGCGTGTTGCTGTGTCTGCGCGTGTTGCTGTGTCTGCGCGTGTTGCTGTGTCTGCGCGTGTTGCTGTGTCTGCGCGTGTTGCTGTGTCTGCGCGTGTTGCTGTGTCTGCGCGTGTTGCTGTGTCTGCGCGTGTTGCTGTGTCTGCGCGTGTTGCTGTGTCTGCACGTGTTGCTGTGTCTGCGCGTGTTGCTGTGTCTGTGCGTGTTGCTGTGTCTGTGCGTGTTGCTGTTTCTGTGCGTGTTGCTGTTTCTGTGCGTGTTGCTGTGTCTGTGTCTGTGCGTGTTGCTGTGTCTGTGCCTGTTGCTGTGTCTGTGCGTGTTGCTGTGTCTGTGCGTGTTGCTGTGTCTGTGCGTGTTGCTGTGTCTGTGCGTGTTGCTGTTTCTGTGCGTGTTGCTGTTTCTGTGCGTGTTGCTGTTTCTGTGCGTGTTGCTGTTTCTGTGCGTGTTGCTATGTCTGTGCGTGTTGCTGTTTCTGTGCGTGTTGCTGTGTCTGTGCGTATTGCGGTTGAGAAAACGGGAACAAGAGGAGAGGCGTGTGGTTATTGAAGAAATGTGATGGAGGTGATGGACAAACTGAAAGAGCAGTGTTTCAGGATCTTATAGGAAAGGTTGCTATAAAATTTAAGTTATAAGTAGGTCAGCAGATTCCAGATTGGTACAGAATATATATATATATTTTTTACACACACAGTCACACGAAAAAGTAAGTACACCCCATGTAAAGTTTTGACTTTTTCAACATATTTCAACATACAGCTATTTGATCTTCATTTCAACAATATTGATAGATAAAGGTGATAAAATATAACAAATATCATGAAACATTTACATTTTGTAGTCCATTGTATAATTTAAATAAACATGAATGCAAATTTCGCCTGTGGAAAAAGTAAGTACACCCCAACATTTATCACTACTTCAAATACCTAAAATTAGAATCAGGTGCACCAGCTCAGGTGCAAATGATTAGAACATCATTAGAGAGGATCTTGGAGGAACCTGTCTTATTTAAACCTCAGACATTAAGTTTGGCTTGCACTTTGTTGTTGAAGTGTGTGGCGTCACCATGTTGAGATCAAAAGAGCTCTCTGAGGCCTTCAGAAAGAAGGTTATAGATGCCTACGAGTCTGGGAAGGGATTTAAAAAGATCTCCAAACAATTTGAAATCAATCATTCGACTGTCCGGAAGATCATCTACAAGTGGAGAAGATTCCAAACAACTGCCAACTTGTTCAGGCCAGGCCGCCCCAGCAAGCTCAGCCCGAGAGCAGACCACAATATACTGAAAGAAGTCTCTAAGAACCCCAGCATGTCATCACGGGACCTACAGGTAGCTCCTGCCACTGTTGATGTCAAAGTGCACGAGTCTACCATTAGAAAGAGGCTGCACAAATTTGATGTGCATGGGAGGTGTGCCAGGAGGAAACCTTTGCTGTCCAGAAAGAACATCAGTGCAAGACTAAAGTTTGCCAATGAACCCCCTAGGCAAAGACCAGCACTTCTGGAACAATGTGCTCTGGACAGATGAGTCAAAGGTAGAGCTATTTGGCCACAGTACCAGAAGACATGTTTGGGGAAAACCAAAGACAGCATTTGACCACAAGAACCTGATACCAACTGTAAAGCATGGTGGTGGAAATATTATGGTTTGGGGCAGCTTTGCTGCATCAGGGCCTGGGCAGCTCGTCATCATATAATCCACTATGAATTCTTCATTGTACCAGAGGGTGCTTGAGGATAATGTGAGGACATCTGTCGGAAAGTTGCAGCTCAACCGAAGGTGGACCTTGCAACATGACAATGACCCTAAACATACCAGTAAATCCACCAAGGAATGGCTGAAAAGAAAGAAATGGAGGGTTCTGGAATGGCCAAATCAAAGCCCGGATCTAAATCCCATCGAGATGTTTTGGGGGGATTTGAAACGAGCTGTGCATGCAATTGTGCAACAATTTTTTGTTGAATAAATTATTGCAAAGTCAATTTTTTCATTGTTTTTTGTTCAATTAGATCACTTTTATCTATCGATACTGTTTAAATGAAGATCAAATATTGATATGTCCACATATGTTAAAAAGATTTTAAAAAACATTTCATGGGGTGTACTTACTTTTTCCACATGCGAAATTTGCATTTATGTTTATTTAAATTATACAATGGACTACAAAATGTAAATGTTTCATGATATTTGTTATATTATATCACCTTTATCTGCCAATATTGTTGAAATGAAGATCAAATAGCTGTATGTTGAAATATTTTGAAAAAGTCAAAACTTTACATGGGGTGTACTTACTTTTTCACGTGACTGTGTATATATATATAGATAGATAGATAGATAGATAGATAGATAGATAGATAGATAGATAGATAGATATATTAAGATTAAGGAGCTGTTGTATATTCTGTGTATTGAAGTGGGATACAACCGTTATTTGCAAAGCCTTCTTCAAAATGAACCGCAGTTGGAAGCTGTCCGAGACTTGGTGACGATCCTCAAAAGAGCACTCACAACAAAATTTTGAGAATAAGAAAACTTCACAAATTGTTCTCTGAATCATTATCCCTTCTTGAAACGGAGGTGGATACTTTGAAACCTGGGAGGACTCTGTTCCACCTTCTGAAGCCAATACATTGAGATAACGACGAACGATTCACACACACACACACACACACACACACACACACACACACACACACACACACACACACACACACACACACACACACACACACACACACACACACACACACACACACACACACACACACACACACACACACACACACACACACACACACACACACACACACACACACACACACACACACACACACACACACACACGACAAACACCTAACACAACCATTGAGCTTGGTTGAAGTGCCGTTACTTCCCGGGATACTCTGGGGACCAACGACGTCATAACAATGGAGCCGCTTTTCTCTAAAAAAAAAAAGGAAGCAGCACGTACCATTTTAAAATATTTTGGGATGACTTGAACTGGTTTATTTGGTTTGTTTATTTTGTTTACTTGGTTTCATTTGGTTGGTTTTGTTTGCCTGTTTGGTTTGTTTATTTTGTTTACTTTGTTTCATTTGGTTGGTTTTGTTTGCCTGTTTGGTTTGTTTATTTTGTTTACTTGGTTTCATTTGGGTGTTTTTGTTTGTGTGTTTTGTTTGTGTGTTTTGTTTGTGTGATTTGTTTTTGTTTGTGTGATTTGTTTTGTTGTACACTTCTCCCTCCCAATACAGTCTCTATGCGCTTGGGGATGTTGTTCACTGCTCCTTTCCTAGGCCATCTCCAGGCGCTGCATAACGTCATTGCCGGGCACCGAAGGGGGCTCGGCAATGATGCACGCTGAAAGGGAGTACTCAGTTTCCACTCTAGTTTGTTACTTGCAAAATCGAAGGTTTCGTTTGTTTGTTTGTTACTTGCAAAATCGAAGATTTTTCAAGTATATTGGTCGGTTGTGTTTGTGACTCTGTCTGTCTGTTTGTTTGTCACCGGCCTACAGGTCACAATTTTCAACCGATCTTCACCAAACTTCACCAAATGGTAGAGTTGGTCAAATGTCAGAAGCCTATTGTTTTTGGGGTCAATAGGTCAAAGGGTCAACATAGGCCAAAGGTCACCAAATTTGCTAAATTTCTAAAATCCTCAATTTTCATCCGATTGACTTGAAAAGTGAAGACCACTTGCATATCTGGTCACTAAATTCAACCGCCGAGTATTTTTGAGGTCAGCATAGGCCAAATGGTCAACATAGGCCAAATTTCTAAAATCCTCAATTTTCATCCAATTGACTTGAAATTTGAAGAGGACTTGCATATCTGGTCACTGAATTCAACCACCAAGTATCTTTGAGGCCAACATAGGCCAAAAGGTCAACATAGGCCAAATTTCTAAAATCCTCAATTTTCATCCAATTTACTTGAAATTTGAAGAGGACTTGCATATCTGGTCACTGAATTCAACCACCAAGTATATTTGAGGTCAACATCGGCCAAAAGGTCAACATAGGCCACATTTCTAAAATCCTAAATTTTTATCTAATTGATGTGAAATTTTAAGAGGACTTGCATATCTGGTGACTGAATTCAACCACCAAGTATTTTTGAGGTCACCATAGGCCAAAAGGTCAACATAGGCCATCATGTCACATTGAAAACTTTTGGGGGAGGGCGGATTTTGCAAGTATCGTGCTACGCATGACGTCTTCTTGTTTGTTTGTTTGTTTGTTTGTCTGGGCAATATCTCAGCCATCCTTTGAGCTAGGGAGCTGAAATTTCGGCACAATAATGAGCAAGTCCTTTGGCAAAAACGTTATTTTTTGTTTTTTGATTAATCAATTAATTGATTAAATATTTAATTATTATCGGTTTTTTAAGTACTTATTTATTTGCTTTCTTATCTGGGCAATATCTCAGGCACCTTTTGAGCCAGGAAGCTGATATTTGGACTTGACAATGACCAAATGATTTGGCTGTAAAGGTTATTTTTGATTTATTGATTAATCAAATAATCGATCAATTGTTTTTTTATTAATTAATTAATTTTTTTATTAATGACTTATTTAATTAAATTCCTAAAAGTTACATCTTCAGATGAAGCACCAGTGGTTCAGTTATGCTATTAGCCAATTGATGAAGAAAATATTTTATAATAATTTTTTATTGATTTTAATTATGCAATTAATCAATCAATTATTGTACACCTCCCCCTCCCAATACAGTCTATATGAGCTGCACGTCGGTATGGCCGGGCGCCGAAGGTGCTCCGGTAATGCCATGCTGGAGGATATTTATTTAATTATTTGGCATGGAGGTGGTGTACACTGCCGGTCAAAAGTTTTAGAACACCTCAATTCTTCCAGTTTTTATTGAAATTTATGCAGTTTGCAGTTGTAGTACCATAGTGTACTTTGAATGTATCTGTACTTGTTTCTTTCCTTTCTCTAGGCATTATCTCAGGCACCTTTTGAGCTAGGAAGCTGATATTTGGACATGACAATGACCAAATGATTTGGCTGTCGAGGCTAATTTTAATTTCTTGATTAATCAATTAATCGATTAATTATTTAATTATGCAATTAATGACTTCATTATTTAATTTTTTTTAGAGTTACAGATTAGGATGAAACTGTGGTGGTTTAGGTATTCTATTAGCCAATTGATAAATTATTTATTTATTTATGATTATTATTTATTAATCATTTATTTATTTTCTTTCTCATCTGGGCAATATCTCAGGCACCTTTTGAGCTAGGCAGCTAATATTTGGACACGATAGTGACCAAGTGATGTGGCAATAAAATATACTTTTGATTTATTGATTCATCAATTAATCGGTCAATAAATTAATTATTTACTTTTTTCTATTAATTACTTATTTAATTAATTTTCTAAAAGTTACAGCTTTGGATGAAGCAATGGTGGTTTAGGTATGCTTATTAGCCAATTGATTAAGAAAATATTGTATGATCATTATTTGTGGATTTTAATTATGCAATTAATCAATCAATTATTGTACACCTCTCCCTCCCAATACAGTTTCTATGACCTGCACGGCGGTATTGCCGGGTGCCCAAGGTGCCCCGGAAATGCCGCCCTGGAGGATATTTATTTATTTGGCATGAGGGCGGTGTACTTTGAATGTATCTGTACTTGTTTGTGTGTCTTTTTACGGCATAACCCATAGGGCAAAGCCGTCTGAAACAGTGTTTGTCTGTCCGTATGTCCCCTCAAATGTATACCAATCAGAGCTGAGGATCTGGTCACATGGCAGGATGATTTGATTACGTCTGATGTCATTACGGCGTACAATGGCTGACTCCACACTTTGCCATTCCAATGTTGATTCCAATGTCGTTCAGGCCGAACATATCGCCGAACCTGTCATATATCACAGTCTTCATGCTCCACCTTTACGTTTTTCATTCAGTGTGAAACACAAACAAACTGATTGTTAAAATGATCATCAAATATCAAAAGCATCGACGTCACGGGTCTTGCAACTACACAGTACATATAGGCTTTAGGCTTCTTGGCTCACCTTCAATCCGCTTCGGACAAATTAGCCCAGGTTTCTTCGTACAGTAGTATTGCTTTCATAATAATAATAATAATCATAGCATTAATACTAATAAAATAGTAAATGTAATTGTAACACTGCGATCCCTTTGCCATTATTGCAAAGTTTCTAGATTGAAGCGGTGTATGATTGGTTCATTGTTGACTCGAAACATAGAATACACCATTGTCTCAATGCAATCTCTTCACTTCCATGGTGACATCAGCTTCGATATTCAGAGTACTTCAAAATAATTTAATACTTACATTATTTGCTAACTGGTATCTCCACCCAGGTCATACTATCCTCTTCAACTAAAGTATCAAACAAGCCAGGCTTCGCCGATGTTAGACTTTCGGCCTTGTTTTTCTTTTTCTTTTGATACATTGTCGAGGCCCTTGGAAGAGCTGGTACGACTACACTAAACGGATCAGGACAAAAGGACCAGTAGAGAGAGGGGGTTGGGGGGGGGTGGGGGGGGACACCAACAGCAGAGTGGAAGGCCAAGATAGAGGGAGGCTTGGATAAACAGTTGGTGTGGGGAAGAATGGGGAGCAGGAGAGGATGCATGAAGTGGACGAGTTAGATACAGGAGGAGACTCTCAGGAGGGAAAACTGGAAATTTGGAAGGATGAGGGATTGGGGTTTTGGGATGAGGGAGTTAACGAGGGTATAAAATATCATGATTTTGGATTGGGGATGATCTGAATTGGTGATGACCATCTGTCTTGAAGACCTGGAGGAAAGCAATTTTATTAAATCTTTGTTTATAGTTATTAGTTTAATAGCAACCATAACAAGATTGTCCACAAGGGTAATGAGATAACATCAGAACAAATTGTTTTGCATTTCAAGAAGGTTTCCAAAGTTAGCAATATGAAAATTGTCTGAAACGGCCTGTTGTTAATAAAAGGAAAACATCATTTAATACATGAATGTGTTTCTGCTGTGAGCTGTTGTTGTTGTATAGCCGGGGCAGTTCTCTTGAACAAGTCCCTGGCACGGAGACAGCTGATCGATCTTGCAGGAGCGACCCAGAGATCCGCCACATCCAATTTTCAATATCATTCTTCCTTATGCTGAGATACACCCACACACCAGATTAGAAGTTGGTACTTCGCTTATTTTTCAAGATATTCATCTCACAAGGTTCAGACATACATGGCATCAGACATACATGGCATCAGACATACATGGCGGCGGCCATCTTGGATTTTGACGTGGGTTGCACCCGCACACCAAATTTGAATGCGGTCCTTCGCTTACGCACGCACGCCCGCACGCCTTCTCAAAGTCAGGGCCACCACGGAGTTAGAGAGACAGACAGACAGACAGATACAGATACACACAGGCATAGACAGACAGAGAGCGAAAGGGCTATAGTGTTGGAGCATTTGTTTTCCCGTGGGCATTTCGTGAACATTTTATTTTCTTGGCTGGAAATTGTAGTTTAGGATGTTAGAAAACAAATGAAATAGGGCGCCAATTTTTTTCAGCGAGTTTTAGTGTGTTTTTATGCAAATGAATTATGACGTCATTTCTCGCAAAGTATACAAGTATCCGAATCGTATAGCGCTGAATAATTAACTACGTAAATAAGGGTACGCGTTGCACATGTGTAAGTCTATGGGAGGAGCTCGGTTCAACTCACCACCATGCTCGGGTCGTACAAATTCCTGGTTCTTGTTCATCATTTGAACAGCTGATACTTGTGGATTGTTCTGCTTATTGTAGGTCTATAAGGGTACTGTGCCTGAAAAAATACTGTGCCTGGCATGCCCCCAAAATTTGACAATGGTATGTATTCAGTTATTTCGCTCCTAATACGAGTGAAAATGTATCAAACTTGCCTCAGATTTTTATTTTGTACTGTTATTACTATTATATAATTACAAGTGAATTGGTCTTTCGTCGCAACAATTAACAAATCTGAATAGCCCTTTATTATTGTTAGATCACTACAAAAACAACTCATGTTTCTAATGTTGTAACTGTCTATGACTCAAATGCAATACCTAAAATGTGATGTCAATCTTTATGCTTTCTTTCAGGTATCTCAAGACTATTGAACAATTAAGAAATAAAAGGCACGCCCAAGCAAACCATTACTACTGTGAGATTCAACCATGGAGAGTCCTTCTGTGAAACGACCACGGATAGTGCGTGTTTGCATGCGTGTTTGCATGCGGGCGTGCGTGCGGGCATGCGTGCGTAAGCGAAGGACCGCATTCAAATTTGGTGTGCGGGTGCAACCCACGTCAAAATCCAAGATGGCCGCCGCCATGTATGTCTGATGCCATGTATGTCTGAACCTTGTGAGATGAATATCTTGAAAAATAAGCGAAGTACCAACTTCTGATCTGGTGTGTGGGTGTATCTCGGCACAAGGAAGAACGATATTGAAAATTGGGTCGCCACGTCAAAATCCAAGATGGCCGCCACCATATATATGTCTGAACCTTGTGAGCGAAATATCTTGAAAAATAAGCTAAGTACCAACTTCTAATCTGGTGTGTGGGTGTATCTAGGCACAAGGAAGAAGGCTGTTTAAAATTGGGTCGCCACGTCAAAATCCAAGATGGCCACCGCCATGTATGTCTGAACCTTGTGAGATGAATATCTTGAAAAATAAGCGAAGTACCAACTTCTAATTTGGTGTGTGGGTGTATCTCGGCATAAGGAAGAACGCTATTGTAAATTGGGTCGCCACGTCAAAATCCAAGATGGCCGCCACCATATATATGTCTGAACTTTGTGAGTGAAATATCTTGAAAAATAAGCAAAGTACCAACTTCTAATCTGGTGTTTGGGTGTATCTAGGCACAAGGAAGAAGGCTATTGAAAATTGGGTCGCCACGTCAAAATCCAAGATGGCCGCCGCCATGTATGTCTGAACTTTGTGAGCGGAATATCTTGAAAAATAAGCGAAGTACCAACTTCTAATCTGGTGTGTGGGTGTATCTAGGCATAAGGAAGAACGCCATTGAAAATTGGGTCGCCACGTCGAAATCCAAGATGGCCGCCTCCATGTATGTCTGAACCTTGTGAGCGAAATATCATATCATAGCATGTTTTCTGCGTCTTCCACTTTGTCAACTCACATCACTTCACCGACGGGGGACCTAGGCGTAACGCTTGTTTGTACTGTTATTACTATTATATAATTATAAGTGAATTGGTCTTTCGTCGCAACAATTAACAAATCTGAATAGCCCTTTATTATTGTTAGATCACTACAAAAACAACTCGTGTTTCTAATGTTGTAACTGTCTATGACTCAAATGCAATACCTAAAATGTGATGTCAATCTTTATGCTTTCTTTCAGGTATCTCAAGACTATTGAACAATTAAGAAATAAAAGGCACGCCCAAGCAAACCATTACTACTGTGAGTTTCAACCATGGAGAGTCCTCCTGTGAAACGACCACGGATATAACTTTTAAACGATTACAGTATGTGTATAATATGTCAGAAAATATCTAGTGAGTGGCTTGTGAAGGAACCTGATAAAGGAACTTTAAAGAACATTCTTCACTATGTGACAGTCCGAGCAAAATATGGTGAAATTGTCTTCCATGAAGCAAGTAAACGGTTGGAAAATGCCACTGAGGATACGTTAAAACGTGACGGTGCAACTTATCATGTCAGTTGTAGAAAAGATCTTGTGAATTTACAGAAACTTTCCAGGGCCAAAAGAAGATATCAAGAAGCACTCACTTCCAAGAACGTCAACGTACTATTGCGGACATCAGGGCGGCCATCGACTTCATCATCCCCTCAAGAATTTGAGCCTGCAGGATCTTCATATAAACAGCGCCCTTCCCATTCGTTCACTGCTAGATATGACAAGAATCTATGCTTTTTTTGTCAAACGCATAAAGAGAAAGAACCTGTCCATCCTATACAGAGTGCAAGCTGTGGAAAGCAGCTTCATGATTACGTGAAAAATTGTGACAAAGATATCTACAAAGTGTACCTAAGTAGTGCTATTCATTCCGAAGATGCACTCTCCATAGATGTGAAATATCATCGAATTTGTTGGCATAGTCACGTTGCTCGCGGTTCTGGATGTTCAAGTTCTGGTACCGCCTCTAAGAAACAGTCGATAAATGAGAAAGAGGTTGCTGCCAAGGTGGAATATCTTGATATCATATGAGATTTGCTTGAAAAGAGTAAGATACTGTCGATGGATGCTGCGCATACAGCTTACCTGACGATCTTAGAAGAACATAACTGCGAGATTACGCCTAGTCGTAAAAGCACGCGACGTTTGCTCACAGAAAATATTGAGGGCATTGACTTTATCCCTGCCACACGTCGAAATGAGTCAGATCGGTTCTGTTTCAGTGCAGCTAAGATAGCCGCAATTGAAGCAGCTCTCTGTGAATCCAATATCAACGATGACATGAAAATGATCTTCAACTGTGCCAAAGTTCTGCGAAAGGACATTCTTGACGCCCCACGTTGGTCTTTTGATGGCACACTAGGGTCAGATTTAAGTGCAAACATTCCTACAAGGCTTCTTACATTTCTCCAATGGATTATGAGAGGCGTGGCAACTGAGCTCCCAACTGAAAAGCGCAGAAATTACGCAAATCAGAAAGCATCAATGATAGCACAACATATTATGTATGAAGCAAAATCTGACAGGTGCGCTACCGGCCAGAATCAACAGGAGAAGAAGCTTCATTTCGCCATCGGCGGGAGTACCCTGTCCAAGTTGGAACTGGCATCTTTGTTCACCAAAGAACTAGAAGCAAAACATTAATAGACTATCTTCGCCATCTCGGCTTGTCTGTAGACTATGACCTTATATTGTGCATTGAAACGCAACTAGCACAGGCTGTTCTGAACCGTTCTGCTGAATATGATGTATATGTGCCACCAAGTCTTGTTAGAAATGAATTCATCTTCTTTGCTGCTGACAATTCAGACTTTTCAGAAGATACCCCAGAGGGAAAAGGCACCCTGCATGCTACAGCAATGGTGGTGTACCAACGAACTACTGAAGCTACCAGTGCTGTAACAGTTGACGTGAGTGAGACTCCCACAGCCAGATCACTTCCGCTTGGTCCAGGCCTTACTACAGAGTTGTTGCCTTGTCACGTTCCTGCTAATACACATCCTCCATATCCCAAGTATGATCCTATAAATATAAATCCATCACTTGATGTAACAGAAGCTTCACAGAAAGATGATTTCGCATGGGCGATAGGACAGTCGTTGGTACGATTGGGCACAGGAAAGCAACACATCGCTTGTGAAAAAAACTGTGAGAACAGAAACGAACTATTGAGGAATGCTGGCGATGAAGACGAGAGCAACGATGGAGATCTCCACATTTAACTTATAAACGCAGGTATGGGTACAAACTAGTAGATTGTTCAAATGTACATTCCTATCCCAAACGTAATTTGCATAATCAAAGTATTTGTTCTATCTTTGATAGAAGCAAGATGTACTCTTTAAACCCAAAAAATTATTGAAACGTTTAAATACTCAAAGAACAATTGACGCTAATGTATGAACTTGTCCAATGGGTTTTATTACATCAAATGCAATTTGCATACAAAGGGTTAAAATTAGGCAATTTGCTTTCAATTACTATTTTTTTAGTGGCTAAACGTATTCTAAATAACAACTACCAAAAGGAAACATTAAAATGTTTAAAACTATGAAGTGTTCAAGAACAACAACAGGAGCATATGGTCCTATACAATAGGTATTATGACGTAATCTTTAATTTGCAAAAAATGGTCGAAAATATGCATTAAAAAATTGGTGCCCTATTTTAAATTATTCAGCTAGGTCGAAATAACAAATCCCAACAAAGAAAACAAAATGTTCACAAAATGCCCACGGGCCCCAATATAGTGACATACGCTCCAACACTACTAGGCCATGGGGACTGATCAACACTCTTATCATGATCGCGCTGCCCTGACGAATCCATGCAGCAGGGAAGAATGGAGAAGATTTGGCCCCCCGACTTGCGTTGTGGGGTACAACCACCACGAAAAGGCCTTCCCGATAGTTGTGATGCTGTGAGTTGAAGCTAGTTGTATCTACAGCCCGTGAGCCGAGTCTGCCGGTTGTTTATTACTTGCATTGCAGTGTTTACCTTTGCTTTCATTCATAGTAAGTGCTAACCCCCCAAAAAGGTAAAGCGATTACTACCATCATTAAAAGACTTCGCAGTTGTGATCGATATATCCCAGCCGTGCATCCATTTCAGTATTGGTGTCCTCATCATACGTGCAAAGTCCCATTAATTTTGAGGTTGGCGGCTCGTAGATCACATTTGTTTGGTCCAACACTTCACAAACGAGCCGGCCATATGTGATATTTTAATTGAAATCCTCACTTTGAGCATCCATGGGAATCGAACCCACATCAATGAATTGAGGGGATTGCAACAAGGCCTTACCAATTCCATCACCAAACTGCTCTGGTTGTAAAAGATAAGTGTATGTGTGTGTGTGTGTGTGTGTGTGCGTGTGTGTGTGTGTGTGTGTGTGTGTGTGTGTGTGTGTATAGGTATGTGTGTGTGTGTATGTATGTGTGTGTGTGTGTGTGTGTACCACATTTCTGGGTAGGCAGGAAACATACCTGCAGGGTCATTTGATATCACCATGAGTAGATAATTAATAGAAGAGACCGACTCTATCTAGTGTCAAATGGCCGGATCCCTGTGTCATATCAGCAAGGTGTTGCGGTCAGAGAGCAAGTATAGTGTAAACTCAGTCATACCATGGAATCTCTGTTTATCCGAAGCTTTTCTGTAATGTACCTTCCAATTCCAACTCACATATTCACATAAAGAAACACTTAAAGCAATTGTTCACGTAATGCATCACTTTTATTAATAGAGCAGTTTCGTTTGAATGATAAGGATTTAGACTTGATAGTTTGAAACTTGTGCTTCCGCAGGCTGAAGTTTCCCATGATTCCTCGAGATTAGGATTAAAACCGACATGGATAAGCTCAGCATGTTATTTCGTAATCATTGATATCGATGTCAGAGTGACCTCTTCAAGCAGGTGGTAACTTTATACATTATAATGGACTGAAGTGAAAATACCTCTTTTTTTTCTTTCTTTTTTACTTGGAGGACACCATAGTCCTTCCATCCATCCCACCTGTGGTTTTCCAGACTTTTTTTTTCAATGCCTTTTAACATATTCAACTGAAACTTGTCACATGACTTTATTATGATAAGTTGCAGAACAAGCTCGAGTTTCAGGGCGTTCGACAAATTTTCACAGATGTATGCCCTTTTTGAGGGTTTACCGTGGAAGTTGTTGTATGCTGGTGTTGATTGCGGAAAGTATGGATGGACTGAAGGAACAGATGAACAAGTGCAAGGAATGTATGGAGACAAAAGGTCTGAAGGTGAATATCGGAAAGACGAAGGTGATGGCAAGTGGTAAAGCATGTGGTGAGGTGGAAAGAACTGGGAAGTGGCCGTGTGCTGTGTGCAGAAAGGGTGTCGGAGTGAACTCCATTCAATGTACAATGTGCGCTGAGTGGGTTCATCAAAAATGTAGTGGTCTGAGAGAGTCATTAACCAGTGTGGCAGCTACATTCAAATGTAAGGTGTGCACAGAGGGAGCTGCAGATGGAGGAAATGTTGAGTTGGATCTTGGAGACGGCGTGAAGCTGGAAGGTGTGAAAACATTTTGCTACCTCGGAGACATGCTGAATGGAGAAGGTGGATCAGACTCGGCAACGGTTGCTCGAGTGAGATGTGCATGGAAGAAGTTTCGGGAACTGAGTGGTGTGCTGATGAGGAGGGGAGTGTCGTTGAAGCTGAAGGGAAAGGTGTATGCTGCTTGTGTGAGAAGTGTTAGGATTTATGGGAGCGAGACATGGGTAATGAACGTAGAGCAGCAACGAAGGCTGGAAAGGGTGGAAATGCGAATGGTTCGGTGGATGTGCGGAGTATCGTTGAGAGAGAGGAAGACAAATGATGAATTGCGAAAGATGTTGGGAATAGAGCCTGTGATTGATGCTGTGAAGAGGAACAGGTTGAGATGGTTTGGTCATGTGTTGAGGAAGGATGAAAGTGACTGGTTGAGAAGAGTGATGGAAATGAATGTTGAAGGAAGTAGAGGATGGGGAAGACCGAGAAAGACTTGGCTAAAGATGGTGGAAGAAGAAATGCGGGCAAGGGGGTTAACAAGGAGAGATGCAGAAAATAGGGCAAAATGGAGAAGATTGTCATGGGGACCGCAAGGCTAACCCCTGCTCTAGCAGGGAAAATGGCCTTTAAAATGCCTGTTGTGTTGTTGTTGTATGCCTTTTTTGAACTTAGAAATTACCACATATTATACAATATACATGGGTCAGTTTTCCAAACTTTTTCCCCTTACCATGTCACATATTGAACTGAAACTTGGTGCATTGATTTATTATGATATATTACAGAAACTGCAACTTATTCTGTAGCTTTGCATACCTAAAACAATTTCACCTACTGCATACGGCCTGCAACGTTCTCAGTTGTACATGCGTTCTCACTTCCGGTCGTACTCTGTACCCCTAATGGGATACCACATCATCTGCTAACAATGCGCAGGTGTTTGCAAGAGCGCATTCGGCCTGCTATTGAAACAAAGGATGGAGGTGCAGATTGGGGAGAGTCCATAATGAAATAATGCTGCTTCTTCTGACCAAATGCTGACTTTGCACCTGTCTCGGCCACCTGTTTTCCGTTGTCGTCGTCGACCGTGTTATTAAAATTTCCATTCGTTGCGTTTCCTGAAGGTTTACTACCCATTGTTTCCATGATTTTATACAATTTCAAAGCGAATTAATTAGGTCCATGATATTTCTTCTAATTTGATGCTGTTGGCTTTTTCAGATGTTCATTAATGGAATGGAGGAAGCGCAGATCAACCGAAAACTTCCCAAGGAGCTACTGCTTAGGTCTGTGTATTGTATCTGTTGCCATTGCCACATCCAGCCTGAATTTCGGAGACTCTGATAAAAATCCTTGCCTGCTCCCTGTCACCATGAGAACATGACTGGAGCTGCCTTGTCATTGGCAATTAAGAGATTGCCTGTTTGTTTATTTTGTTTACTTGGTTTCATTTGGTTGGTTTTGTTTGTGTGATTTGTTTGTGTGATTTGTTTTTGTTTGTGTGATTTGTTTTGTTGTACACTTCTCCCTCCCAATACCGACTCTATGCGCTTGGGGATGTTGTTCACCGCTCCTTTCCTCGGCCATCTCCAGGCGCTGCATAACGTCATTGCCGGGCACCGAAGGGGGCTCGGCAATGACGCAAGCTGAAAGGGAGTACTCAGTTTTCACTCTGGTTCCGTTTGTTAGTTGCAAAATCGAAGATTTTTCAAGTATATTGGTCGGTTCCGTTTGTGGTTCTGTCTGTTTGTCTCTGTCTGTCTGTTTGTCACCGGCCTACAGGTCACAATTCTAAACCGATCGTCACGAGACTTCACCAAGCTGTATAGGCCGTCCCAATTGAGAAGCCTATTGTTTTTGGGGCCAAAAGGTCAAAAGGTCAACATAGGCCAAAGGTCACCAACTTTGCCAAATTTCTAGAATCCTCAATTTTCATCTGATTGACTTGAAATTTGAAGAGAACTTGCATATCTGGTCACTGAATTCAACCACCAAGTATATTTGAGGTCAACATAGGCCAAAAGGTCAACATAGGCCAAATTTCTAAAATCCTCAATTTTCATCCGATTGACTTGAGATTTGAAGAGAACTTGCATATCTGGTCACTGAATTCACCCACCAAGTATTTTTGAGGTCAACATAGGTCAAAAGGTCAACCTCGGCCAAATTTCTAAAATCCTCAATTTTCATCCGATTGATGAAATTTGAAGACGACTTGCATATCTGGTCACTGAATTCAACCACCAAGTATATTTGAGGTCAACATAGGCCAAAAGGTCAACATAGGCCAAATTTATAAAATCCTCAATTTTCATCCGATTGACTTGAAATTTGAAGAGAACTTGCATATCTGGTCAATGAATTCACCCACCAAGTATTTTTGAGGTCAACACCGGCCAAAAGGTCAACATAGGCCAAATTTCTAAAATCCTCAATTTTCATCCAATTGACTTGAAATTTGAAGATGACTTCCATATCTGGTCACTGAATTCAACCACAAATTATATTTTCGGTGAACATAGGCCTATAGTGGTTAATTGTTGTTTTTTGTCTATTTTTGAATGTTTTGCTTTTTATGAATGACGTATTGTATATGTGGAAATTGGATTTTTGATTGTTATTGCCATGCGTTAGTGCTAAGTAAATAACACTATTAGGACTTCATTGGGACAAGTCGCAGATGTAAAGGATCCTTGTTCTGCTCCCTTCTGTTCTTATCCTTGTGTTACATGGCAGTTCCACTTGCTATGCTTTTCTGAGCTGTTCGGTGCCTCACATTTTGCCACTCACAATACTTTGCCCGACGAGTGAACTGTTGAGATTGATGAGGCCGTAATGTCATCATTACGTGTGGGCTTGGATGTAAAGGTAACACTGTTGTGATGGCTGAAGTGTGAACGTGACTTTGGCAGCGTGAGCAGATCAAAACTTTGAGTTGAGGTGAAGTAACCAAAATTATCAAATCTCTTTCATTGTGTGCACTCCTCATTGATTTTGGTTGTTTTGAATGATTGTACAATGTTCCAGGCTGTCCTGTACCTTGGCATCACGGAATTTCTGAGAACACCCAATAGGAAAAGGGCATGGTTATGGGAGGTTAATTTTGGTTTTTAAAGAAGGTAGTTTATTTTTAGTCTCGTCCCAAAGGGGATGCGAGACTTGCAATGCACCTGTGTGTCGGTCTGTCTGTCTGTGTCCACATCTATATACAGACTTGGCATTTAATATGGAATATTTTTTTTGTGGGGGTGAACTTACTTTTCAAGATGTCTTAGAACCAAAAGTTCATTGGAATTATGTTGAAATTATTCTAGATTTTGTTAATGTGACCTTTAAAAGAAACAAAAACCACATTTGACATTTCGAAACAAATAAATTGATCCTTGAAAGTGATGTAAACTGATATCGAACTCAATTCATGGACAGTACTGTGTTAAACTTCTGTACGTTTTCCAGAAGTATCTCTTTATTTTGCACATTAGCCAAATTTTTTTTAACAAAAACAAAAGTTAAATTACGACTGGGATTACGGACAGTAAAATTTCAGTTCAATACTTCGTCTAACCCCCACGAGCATTCAGGAGAGCACGTACACGTTGAGGCATGCTGTTGACGAGATTTGCCAAGGTTTGGACAGGAATCGCTTGCCATGCAGTGACAATAGCCTGCTGCAATTCACTCACAGAGGTCGGCTGCTGGTCCAAGTGGTCAATTTGACGCGTTAATACTGCCCACAAGTTCTCTATCGGATTCATATCCGGGGACATGGCAGGCCACTCCATATGCTCTACACCACGGTCAGCAAGAAAGTGTTGGATCATGCGAGTACGATGAGGCCGTGCATTGTCATCTTGGAAGCCAAAGTTTCCTCGAAAGGCTGCACGAGAAAATGGAAGCAATGTTTCTTCCAGAATGGCCTTGTACTTGAACTGGTTCAGGTTTCCATTCAGAACAACCAGGTCAGTTTTGCCCCCTGCATGAAAAGCAGCCCAAACGGTCACCCCACCACCTCCAGCTTGGACTCTTGGCACTATACAATCTTTGTTGTAGGCTTCATGCACTTGTCTGCGCACTCGGACGCGGCCATCTTGACGATAGACCAGAAATCTAGACTCGTCACTGAAGATCACGTGATTCCAGTGTCCTGGCTGCCATTGACGGTGCTCTCTGGCCCACTGCAATCGGCGCTGGTGGTGTTGTCTGGTCAGGCGTGGCTTTCTCAGGGGATGCCTGGCACGATAGCCTGCTTGAACCAGTCGTTGGTTGACTAGCCTTCTGGATACAGGCACATTTGTCAGTTGCTGCCACTCAGCCCTAAGCCGATTAGCTGAGTTGGTACGGCCATTGCGGACTAACCTGTGCAGCTGGCGATCATCCCTCCTTGTGGTTCTGCGGGGACGTCCTGGCCTCGGTATTGGAGTAGGGACATCCCTCTGAGCATTTCGTTTCAGGATCTTTGACACCTGACCTTGAGTGATGCCATACTGCCGAGCAATAGCACGCTGTTTCATGCCGTAATTTCGTAAAGCCACCACTCCATGACAAACAGCATTGTCGAGTTGACGGACCATCTCCAGAGGAAGCGGCAATAACATTTGGAGACATGCAGCAGTTGTTTTCCACTAATACAGAACGCAACAACCCTTGTATACCTGACTGTGAAGCCAATCATCAAATGCACCTGTCCGTACATTTTGCCACGCCACCTGTGATATAATCCTGTTGTTGACTTCTTGCTGCGACAGACAATCAGTGACATGGTTCTTTTAACAAATAAATCAGCAAAGTGTAAAAGAAACTCACCAGATTGATATACTGAGTTAAGAAAGTAAACCCAAGTCAAGGAAAAAAAAAAATTCCATATTAAATGCCAAGTCTGTATTTTCGCTTTAAAAATGGTTTTCTCTGCAACCGCTTGTCCGGTCTATGCAAAACTTTAAACATAGGATGAACTCTCCATGGAGAATATTTTATTGCTAACTCTGACATCAGAGGTAACATGGTATTTCTCAAACCATGCATTGAAAAAAAAATCGAGACTTGGCACATGTCATCAACTACCCATGGGGTATATACGGTGATAACGATGACGTCATTGGTGAAGTGGTATTCCAGCCTTAATTGGTTTAATTGAAATCCTTATCCAAAAATCTGAAACTTCATATCAGATCTATGACCCCATGTGAGGGAAGAATTAGATTTATGACATACATACCCAGTGACATAATAGGGGTCTTGAATGATATGGGTATATGGTGGGGGGGGGGGGGGGGGGGTGTCATGTATATGGTGGGGGGTGGGGCACACGTATATGGTGGGGGGGGGGGGGGCACAGCAGTGGGCCATTAATGATGGTTTTTTATTCAGCATGAACGCACGAGGTGAGACCATGCGCTCTACGAGCGCCGTTCTAGTTGTTAATCTTGGAGTCTCAGCTGAAGTGATGCAAGTTCATTCTTATTTGTGCAAGTGCTTACTCAATTCTCTGTAGTTGTGTATTAAGCCCCCCTCACCCTCCCCCCCCCCCCCCCTATAGCATAGTTGGAGGTTTGTACCTGTTGTACGGTTTATTTCATCAGCTAGTGCCCCCAGTTTTTAATGTTACCCCAGAGTTTCTTACACCCCATCGGAGTACTAAACCACCATTTAGGTTTTTCTCCCTTTTTTTTCTGCCAATGTCCGAGTTGTGTCTTGGAGCTGGCTGGCACTTTCGGAATGAAATTTTGCATCAATAATGGGAATACAAAGTGTGCGGGGTTGACATAATTTTTTTACCATGACCTAAATTTTAAGGTCATGACCCACTTATAGACATTTAAACTTTTCTTTTTTTCATCGCAATTCGACTAAGGTTTCTCCGATCGGAATGAAATTGTCCTCTCTCGATAGCCTGGAGAGTGGAGCAAGGTTCATTTCCACTTAATTTACATTACACCGTTGTTGGTTAAACGTCAAGGTCAAATGGCGGTCTGATTAAAATAATGCGTTTGTTTTATCATCACTCAATTTTATCAATGTGGAATCTCCAAGGACACTTGGCCTTCCAAGATGTTTTTGCATCATAATGGTGTATTCGCACTGAAGTTGTGCACCTGATATTTGATTTGTGTCATTAACCTACTTTTTAGCTCACCTTGAACATAGTGCCGTCTGTCAGTCCGTAAACACTTGCAACTTCTTCTCCGAAACCGCTGATGTGATTGTGATGAAACTTGGCACAAATGATACTTGGTATGTTGTGACTAAAGTCCATGGCATTAAAAAGCTCGGGGATTTAGGGGGTCTACCAGGGGTCAAAGTGGTTCCAGGTTTGACTTCCCAAAATACATATTTGCTTTCTTCTCTGAAACTACACACACTATTTCGATGAAACTTGACCACAACTTTTATCACCCGTGGTGTACCGAAGTTTGTTCACGGCACGAAGAAAATCGAAGTCTTTGAGGGGATATACATGTGGTCAAAAGTGGGTCGAGGTTTGACCCCCAAAAATAGGTATTTGCTTTCTTCTCAGAAACTACACACACAATTTCAATGAAACTTTACCACAACCTTCATCACCTGTGATGTAACAAAGTTTGTTGACGGCATTAAATAAAATCTCGCCCTGACGAGGTCTACGGGGGGAGGAGGGAGGCTTTCCCCCCCAAAATAGGTATTTGCTTTCTTCTCAGAAACTACACAGACAATTTCAATGAAACTTCACCACAACCTTCACCACCTGTGATGTTCCAATGTTTGTTCCAGGCATTAGAAAAATTGGGGTCTGAGGAGGTCTACTGGGGGGTTGACCCCCAAAATAGGTATTTTTTGTTTGTTTGTTTAAAGTCTTATGATTATGTTAGTATGATTGTACATGCTGCCCTGTCTTCTAGCAACCATTGAAATTGGTTTAAAATACCGTGATGCTGTTTAAAATACCTTTAGTCCATGTAGTATACTGCTTTATTCTACCAGGTGAGCACCCATGGGTATTGTTACGGATTCGTCACTTCCGTTGTTGTGGTTTTCATCCACTGTAAACATTTTTGATTCCATGTACTATTATTGTTGTCGTTTAAGGGAAATAGAGATTACTATTTTCAAAAGGTAAAAAAGTTAATGTTTTAAATGAAACCGGAACCGGACGACGACGAAGAGGAAGAGGAGGAAGAGAAGGCGGAGCGAGTGAGTCGGACAAGAAGCCGAGCTGCTTCGAGGTCTGGAGCGAACGATTGGCGAACGAGGGTCACGAGTGAACTTTGGGTTTCCCGGGAAAGGGATTCCTGCGACAGAGTTGTCATCGCTGTGACAGATAAACCTGCGTGACAGGTTTTGCGGTTAATTCCGGAGAGAATCATCAGAGTGCCGTTACGCCACGAGAACGGGCCGTTGGCCATTTTTACCTCGCGCAGGATTTGCGCTCCGCTCAAGGTTTTTCATCTCGCTTCAACCATTTTCACCGCATTCAGACGTTAATCTGGTGTGTGTGTGCAACGTGGCTTTTGAGTGGGAAATCTGCGGCTCACCAAGTGGGAGCCGTGGAACGTCCACACCCGAGGGTGTGATTTCCCAGTCGCCTTGAGGGCACCTTTGCGCAGCTTTGGCAGCGTGACTGTGACTGTCATCCGAACGGGATTCTGGTCTCGATTAGACATCGTTCTGACGATCGCTGGAGCGGATCGACTTTGGCTTGATGCCAGAATAGAGACATTGGGAATGTTCTTCTTTTCGCTCACTTGGAGCACAGTGAGTTATATTGTACGAACCTGATGGTACCATCATAGGAAATATATATTGGTTGTACAATTGATTACTATTGTTGTTGTACTGTTATTCTTGTGTGATCTTAATACAATACTTGTTTGTTGGTAACAATTGGTGTGGTTTCACCATTGATCTTTGACATACAGAATAACACATCTTTCTGCCGTGACTCCTCTCGGGGCTCGGAGGTACACCGTGACCGGGGTTTGGGGAGGAGCACGTAACAGTATGGGTACCCATGAGCACCCCTATTTTTTCAGATTATGACCTGATTAAGAAAAAAACATCTTTATCATCATAACTTGAAATCATTTTCCTCCGATTTTCATGATGTTGAGTTTTATGGATAAATTGTAGATGGGGACACAATATCTTAATTTGTACCCTATCCCTAAATGTTGAAGGTCAAGCTCATATGGTGATCCAAAAAAGATACATGGTCATCATTGGATTGCATGTGCTGTGGGAGGCTTAACCTTGGTGATGACCTTGTGATCGCAGATATGTAGTTTTGTCGTTGTTATTGTGGCCGACATTGGGGTATCCAAGATCTTTTATGGCAGTTGCCAGCATTCAAATTACACTGCATCCATACTAGGCCATAGCCAGGAGCTTTCTTTGTCATGAGTTGCAGTCCACACAACATTTGTATGAATTGTTCTTGCACATCATGTTATTCTATACCATGTACCATTCAGTCCAATTTGGAACACAGACTGATTGACAGACAGTAATTGTCAGCATTATTTGCATAAAATATTTTTAATCATTCATTTTTAATCAAAGAAATAGCCACATAACCCGGTAACTCCATTGACTATGCAAAGGCATCAAGGAAATACCTATAAACGCCAAATTAATTACACAGTGGACGGCCTATGATTTAATCACTGATTGGTTCTATAAGTGCAATTGCCAAACTTAGAGGCCACTTGTGCTCAGTAGCAGACCCTTTGCACGAGTAATTTGCAGGGCAGCCCTCATGATAATGAAACAGCCCATTTTCTCACTTAATTAATTAACCTCATGCTGCAAATGAGTTCAAATGCCTTGTTTCCCTTCCCGTAGGCAGTTCACAGCAAGATAAAATTATTATTAATACTTTATCCTTGGGTGACACCTCTGCCCCCCCCCCCCTCCCCAGCCACACTGGAGTGTAAAGGTTGGCAGGCCAGTCAACCCCATCCCCCAACCACCCTCCCTCCTCCCCTCCCCCTTGTGCACTTGACCGTCAGTTGCCAGCATACAATCATCATCAACAGTACCAATTACTACAAACAAAGTTTTTGATTAGATATTCATTGTACTACAGCTTGGTATACAAAACCCAGTTTTACCTCATATGCACCTCAATTTTACACAATATATAATTAGAATAATAGTACCTCTGCTAATTCACCCTAGATCCACTTTTTTGAAATACCAACTTCTTTCCTGGAAGTCGTTGCAGTGTCCTTGTGTTTTATACTTTTCCCACCCCCCCCCCCCCCCCACGCCTCCTCCCCCCCAAGCCCTCTCCCTCCCACAGATCTCCCGATGTCCCTGCTCTCAAATGTTGTGTTTGTGTGCTTTCCCATCTTTTATGGTAATACCATTCAAACCTTTAGTCCATGTAGTATACTGCTTTATTCTACCAGGTGAGCATCCTTGGGTGACACACCAATTATATGTTTCCCCTTATTATACCGCTCTCCTTATTATATGTTTTATGTGTCTGTTTGATTTTTTTGTGTGGTTAATGTTAGCTCTTTCACGAGCCTCGATCTTGTATTGAAAAAAGAAAAAGAAAAAAAGTTTCCTTTCTGGTAGCCTCAACGGCTGCTACAGGCATAATCTAGTCCAAATGAAGTAAAATGCAATGTTTCCATGTTTCTAACTGTCTGCAGCCCTCATATTTGTACTTCAATGAAAGCAACCGATCCAATCGGTGCACACCGATTAAACTAACACTAACTAGAGCAAAGCCTATGGTGTGCCAATACAAATCTCCACGTTTCCCACCTAAAGCAAAGTTGAAAGATTGCAAATAGTTCCAATAGGAACGACCAAATATCAAATTTTGAGTTCAAAAAAATATTCTGTCGCGACCCAAAGACCCCGTCCACCGGGGCATGAACAGGGGTCAAATTGAAAAACCTGGTACACATTTAATGCCCCTCCCCCCCCCCCCCCAATGTTGATTGCATAAACAGTTTCATTAAATAAATGTTTAAAAACGTGCCCATAGTTGCATTTTTTGGTGTTTGACCTTTTGAGCCCCCCACTCCCACCAGGGCCCTAGCGGCAGTGCCTAACATTGTCCTGCTCTTGCACCTTTTTGCCATGTGGTGATCATAACGACCAAGTTTGGTGAATTTCTGCACAACTGCTTGTGCGGAGATAGCATGACGGACAAGACGAACGGAGCCGATTACAATATCCCCGGTTGAGCTCAGGAAATAGTGGTTAAAATTCCTTGTAGATTTGAATAACCGAATTCTGTTTGAATGTGATTATCATTGTGACGAGCTGAGCATCAGTCGATCACTGAATCGGTTACAAACCCCTCGTATTTTGAACTGCATATGAATTTAGAGGTACACTGGGCCAATTTTCATGATTGGTGATAAGTCAGAAACCATTTTATTAGCATGTGCACAGCCGCCATACAAAACCGAAAGCTAATTCAGATGGGAACTGTACACGCTGGAGATTTAACTTCGAGAATGACAGTAATTGAGGCTCAATTTGATGAAGTGTTAATGAATGCTTTGTGTTACCTCATAGCTCAAGGTGTGGTCTTGTACCATGCTGGTTATTAATTCTGGTAATTATCCCAATCGAATCCTCCAGGGATTATCAGTCAAGCCTAATCGGTTGGCATGGTAAAGATGGCATAAAGGGCATGCACCACACAGGCCTTAGGTGATAAATATTTAATAAAAGCAAAAGACATAAAAACGGGAATCCCAACAGGAATACATGCTGATGAATACACGGAATGCTTAAAACAGTGAAACTAATACCACCTACGGGCACGCACATGCACACACACATTCACACACAACCGGATGAGAGGGGGAAGAGGCGGGCGTTAAACTCCAGGTCGCTGGTTTCAGGGCTGGCTATGGCAACGGCGGGAGAGTGAAAGCAGAATCACGAAGGAAGACTTACAGTGGCCTACAAAAGTATTCACCCCCGACAAATAATGCCACATTTACATGAATTACGAATTATGTGGAAATGTTTTCTACAAATGAACTTTTTCATTCATAACTGAAGAGATCAAACTCAACGCTGTTGTAGTTGAAGGAGGTTACATGTCAGGAATACCTGCGAAAACATGTACAAATCAAAATTCACTGGTTGCAAAAGTATTCAGCCACTTTGGTCAGTACTAGGTGTAAGCACCTTTTGCAGCGATAACTGCTATGAGTCTTTTTGGGTAGGCCTCTACGAGCTTAGCACAGTGCGATGGTGAAATCTTTCCCCATCATTCATGTGAAAATTGCTCTAGTTCTGCCAAGTTTGATGGGGATCATCGATGGACTGCAATATTCAAGCCTCACCATCAATGTTCAATTGGGTTCAAGTCAGGACTTTGACTGGGCCACTGAAGAAAATTTATTTTCTTCTTCAGCCCCTCCAGTGTGGCTTTAGCTTTGCGCATCGGATCATTGTCCTGCTGAAATGTGAATGTCCTACCTAGTTTCAGATTCATGGATAACAGGTTTTCATCAAAGTAACTGTCTCCTGTACTTTGCACTGTCCATTGTCCCTTATATCCTGGAAAGCTTGCTAGTCCTTGCTGATGAAAAACAGCCCCATAACATGGTGCTGCCACCACCATGCTTGATTGTAGGGATGGTGTTGACTGGGTGATATGCAGTGCTAGGCTTGCACCAGACGTAACGCTTTCAATTTAGACCAAAAAGTTAAATTTTTGTCTCGTCTGATGACAACATTTTTCTCCACATGCCTGCAGTATCTTTATGATGCTTTGTCGCAAACTCCATACGAGCTTTTCGGTTCATCTGTTTCAGAAATGGCTTATTTCCTGCCACCTGTCTAAAGAGGCCAGCTTTGTGAAGATAAAAGATATTGTTGATTGATATACACTGACCCCCATCTGACCCCCATCTCGGGCATAGACCCTTGCAGATCTTTCAGTCGTTCTTGGTCTTACAGTGACATCCGGAACCAGTTTGTTGCTTGTCCGGCCGCTGAGCTTGGATTGGCGACCTCACCTGGGTGGTATGATGGATTTCATCGTACTCAAAGGGAAAACTATAATGGCATTCAGTAGAGCCCAAACCTCTGCCAGTCTGAACAGTTTGCATTTTGTATCCCACTGATAAGTCTGATCTGGATCCGGAGCATCACCAAAATCTAATCATTTTGTCCTTGTTACACACCCAACCTCTCACAAAATTTCGTCCAAATCGGTCCACAACTTTTTGTGAAATACCCTGTTCACAAACAAACAAACCCCGAGCATACGGCTAAGGCAACAATGGAATGGCCTCAGAACAAGAACGTGAAAGTCCTTGAGTGGCCCAGCCTACGCCTAGACTTGAATCCCATTGAGAATCTGTGGAAATATTTGAAGATTGCTCTTCATTGACGCTCCCCATCCAACTTGGTAGGGCTTGAGCAAATCTGCAAGGAAGAATGGGAGAAACTCCCCCAATCCAGATGTGTAAAGCTGATTCAGACATACCCAAGAAGACTCGAAGCTGTAATCGCTGTCAAAGGCGCTTTGATGAAGTATTAACTCAGGGGGTTGAATAAAAACCACCTTTGGAGGCCATTTTTCCCCGCAAAGTTGGCCTTTTTCGGGCACCGTGGTTGTTTTTTTTGTTGGTCCCCTTTTTGAAGCAATGTTCAAATGTTCAGGGGGTTGAATACTTATGTAAATTAGTTATTTCTGCATTTCATTTTTAATTATTTTGTAAATATTTTTTTTAAATGTAGATAATTGACATAAATCTCAATTTAACCCATTTTAAATTCAGGCTGCAGCACACCACAATGAAAAAAAGTCAAGGGATGTCAATACTTTCTGAAAGCACTGTGCATATATTCAGATCCTGTGTGGACCAAATTCAGATCCTGGGGGGACAGGGCCTTCTCCATCGCTGCTCCCACCCTCTGGAACTCACTACCTCACACCATCAGAGACTCCTCCTCACTCACCACATTCAAAACATCACTCAAGACCCACCTGTTCAACACTGCATTCAACATTTAACCCACAGCATTTAACCCCTGACTATCTCTTCTCCTTCTTCCTTTTGCTTTGATTATTTACCTGTTGATTTTTGTCTTTTTGCACTTGTTTTTTTGTACTCTGTCAAAGCGTCTTTGGGCTTTTTGAAAAGCGCTATATAAAATAAATGTATTACAAGTACACATACATTCAAAGTACACCGCCCCATGCCAAATAATTAAATATGCTGCAGCGCGGCATTGCCGGGGCGCCTCCGGCGCCCAGCAATACCGCAGTGCAGCTCATTGAGGCTGCATTGGGAGGGAGAGGTGTACACTAATTGATTGATTAATTGTATAATTAAAATCAATAAAAGATTATCACAAAATATTTTCATAATCAATTGGCTAATCGCATAACTAAACCACTAGTGCTTCATCCGAAGATGTATCTTTTAGAAATTTAATTAAATAAGTAATTTATAAAAAATTAAATAATTAATTGATTACTCAATAAATAATTAATCGATTAATCAATAAATAATTAATAGATGAAATGATTAATCAATAAATCAAAAATATCCTTGATAGCCACATCACTTGGTCACTCATGTCCAAATATTAGCTTCCCAGCTCAAAAGGTGCCTGAGATATTGGCCAAATGAGAAAGAAAATAAATAAATGATTAATAATGAAAATAAATAAATAATAATCATAAAAAAATTAAATTATTAATCAATTTGGTCAGAGAACACATAAACTACCACTATTTCATCAGAATCTGTAACTTAAAAAAAAAAAAATTTTTTTGGCATTAATCGAATAATTAAATAATGAATCGATTAATTGATTACTTAATAAATCAAAAATATCCTTTGCAGCCAAATCACCTGGTCATTGGCATGTCCAAATATCAGCTTCCTAACTCAAAAGGTGCCTGAGTTAATGGTCAGAAGAGAAAGGAAATTTGATTAATTAAATAAGTACTTAATTAATCGCTAATAATTAAATAACTCCTCAATTTATTGATTAATCAAAAAAAAAAATACCGTTTTTGACAAAAGACTTGCTCACTATTGTGCCGAAATTTCAGCTTCCTAGCTCAAAGGATGGCTGAGATATCGTCCGGACAAACAAACAAGAAAGAAAACAAACAAGAAAGAAAACAAGTACACATACATTCAAAGTACACCGCCCCATGCCAAATAATTAAATATGCTGCAGCGCGGCATTGCCGGGGCGCCTCCGGCGCCCGGCAATACCGCAGTGCAGCTCATTAAGGCTGCATTGGGAGGGAGAGGTGTACACTAATTGATTGATTAATTGTATAATTAAAATCAATAAAAGATTATCACAAAATATTTTCATAATCAATTGGCTAATCGCATAACTAAACCACTAGTGCTTCATCCGAAGATGTATCTTTTAGAAATTTAATTAAATAAGTCATTTATAAAAAATTAAATAATTAATTGATTACTCAATAAATAATTAATCGATTAATCAATAAATAATTAATAGATGAAATGATTAATCAATAAATCAAAAATATCCTTGATAGCCACATCGCTTGGTCACTTATGTCCAAATATTAGCTTCCCAGCTCAAAAGGTGCCTGAGATATTGGCCAAATGAGAAAGAAAATAAATAAATGATTAATAATGAAAATAAATAAATAATAATCATAAAAAAATTAAATTGGTAATCAATTTGGTCAGAGAACACATAAACTACCACTATTTCATCAGAATCTGTAACTTAAAAAAAAAATTTTTTTGGGTCATTAATCGAATAATTAAATAATTAATCGATTAATTGATTAATTAATAAATCAAAAATATCCTTTGCAGCCAAATCACCTGGTCATTGGCATGTCCAAATATCAGCTTCCTAACTCAAAAGGTGCCTGAGTTAATAATGGTCAGAAGAGAAATGAAATTTAATTAATTAAATAAGTACTTAATTAAACGCTAATAATTAAATAACTCCTCAATTAATTGATTATTCAAAAAACAAAAAATACCGTATTTGACAAAGGACTTGCTCACGACTGTGCCGAAATTTCAGCTTCCTAGCTCAAAGGATGGCTGAGATATCGTCCGGACAACCAAGAAAGAAAACAAACAAGTACACATACATTCAAAGTACACCGCCCCATGCCAAATAATTAAATATGCTGCAGCGCGGCATTGCCGGGGCGCCTCCGGCGCCCGGCAATACCGCAGTGCAGCTCATTAAGGCTGCATTGGGAGGGAGAGGTGTACACTAATTGATTGATTAATTGTATAATTAAAATCAATAAAAGATTATCACAAAATATTTTCATAATCAATTGGCTAATCGCATAACTAAACCACTAGTGCTTCATCCGAAGATGTATCTTTTAGAAATTTAATTAAATAAGTCATTTATAAAAAATTAAATAATTAATTGATTACTCAATAAATAATTAATCGATTAATCAATAAATACTTAATAGATGAAATGATTAATCAATAAATCAAAAATATCCTTGATAGCCACATCACTTGGTCACTCATGTCCAAATATTAGCTTCCCAGCTCAAAAGGTGCCTGAGATATTGGCCAAATGAGAAAGAAAATAAATAAATGATTAATAATGAAAATAAATAAATAATAATCATAAAAAAATTAAATTATTAATCAATTTGGTCAGAGAACACATAAACTACCACTATTTCATCAGAATCTGTAACTTAAAAAAAAAAAAATTTTTTGTCATTAATCGAATAATTAAATAATTAATCGATTAATTGATTAATTAATAAATCAAAAATATCCTTTGCAGCCAAATCACCTGGTCATTGGCATGTCCAAATATCAGCTTCCTAACTCAAAAGGTGCCTGAGTTAATAATGGTCAGAAGATAAATGAAATTTAATTAATTAAATAAGTACTTAATTAAACGCTAATAATTAAATAACTCCTCAATTAATTGATTATTCAAAAAACAAAAAATACCGTATTTGACAAAGGACTTGCTCACTACTGTGCCGAAATTTCAGCTTCCTAGCTCAAAGGATGGCTGAGATATCGTCCGGACAACCAAGAAAGAAAACAAACAAGTACACATACATTCAAAGTACACCGCCCCATGCCAAATAATTAAATATGCTGCAGCGCGGCATTGCCGGGGCGCCTCCGGCGCCCGGCAATACCGCAGTGCAGCTCATTGAGGCTGCATTGGGAGGGAGAGGTGTACACTAATTGATTGATTAATTGTATAATTAAAATCAATAAAAGATTATCACAAAATATTTTCATAATCAATTGGCTAATCGCATAACTAAACCAGTAGTGCTTCATCCGAAGATGTATCTTTTAGAAATTTAATTAAATAAGTCATTTATAAAAAATTAAATAATTAATTGATTACTCAATAAATAATTAATCGATTAATCAATAAATACTTAATAGATGAAATGATTAATCAATAAATCAAAAATATCCTTGATAGCCACATCACTTGGTCACTCATGTCCAAATATTAGCTTCCCAGCTCAAAAGGTGCCTGAGATATTGGCCAAATGAGAAAGAAAATAAATAAATGATTAATAATGAAAATAAATAAATAATAATCATAAAAAAATTAAATTATTAATCAATTTGGTCAGAGAACACATAAACTACCACTATTTCATCAGAATCTGTAACTTAAAAAAAAAAAAATTTTTTGTCATTAATCGAATAATTAAATAATTAATCGATTAATTGATTAATTAATAAATCAAAAATATCCTTTGCAGCCAAATCACCTGGTCATTGGCATGTCCAAATATCAGCTTCCTAACTCAAAAGGTGCCTGAGTTAATAATGGTCAGAAGAGAAATGAAATTTAATTAATTAAATAAGTACTTAATTAAACGCTAATAATTAAATAACTCCTCAATTAATTGATTATTCAAAAAACAAAAAATACCGTATTTGACAAAGGACTTGCTCACTACTGTGCCGAAATTTCAGCTTCCTAGCTCAAAGGATGGCTGAGATATCGTCCGGACAACCAAGAAAGAAAACAAGAAACCAGAGTGAAAACTGAGTACTCTCTTTCAGCGTGCGTCACTGCCGAGCCCCCTTTGGTGCCCGGCAATGACGATTTGCAATGCCTGGAGATGGCATAGGAAAGGAGCGGTGTACAACAAACAAGAAACCAGAGTGAAAACTGAGTACTCTCTTTCAGCGTGCGTCACTGCCGAGCCCCCTTTGGTGCCCGGCAATGACGATTTGCAATGCCTGGAGATGGCATAGGAAAGGAGCGGTGTACAACAAACAAGAAACCAGAGTGAAAACTGAGTACTCTCTTTCAGCGTGCGTCACTGCCGAGCCCCCTTTGGTGCCCGGCAATGACGATTTGCAATGCCTGGAGATGGCATAGGAAAGGAGCGGTGTACAACAAGTACAGATACATTCAAAGTACACCGCCCCATGCCAAATAATTAAATATGCTGTAGCGAGGCATTGCCGGGGCGCCTCCGGCGCCCGGCAATACCACAGTGCAGCTCATTGAGGCTGCATTGGGAGGGAGAGGTGTACACTAATTGATTGATTAATTGTATAATTAAAATCAATAAAAGATTATCACAAAATATTTTCATAATCAATTGGCTAATCGCATAACTAAACCACTAGCGCTTCATCCGAAGATGTATCTTTTAGAAATTTTATTAAATAAGTCATTTATAAAAAATTAAATAATTAATTGATTACTCAATAAATAATTTTTTTTTTTTTTTTTTTTTTTTTTTTTTTGTATACAAGATCGAGGCTCGTGAAAGAGCGAAAATTAATCACACAGAAAGACAAACAGACACATAAAACAAATAACATCGGGAGCGGTAGACAAGATGGGGAGAGAGGGGGAAGGACACAAACACAACATTTGAGAGCAGGGACCGAGAGACATGGAGACATCGAGAGATCAGTGGGAGGGAGAGGGCTTTGGGGGGGAGGCATGTGAAGGGGGGAGGCATGTGAAGGGGGGGAGGCATGTGAAGGGGGGGGGGGTGGGAGAGGTATAAACATATGGACACTGCCAGGATTTCCAGGAAATAAGTTGGAATTTCAAACAAGGTGGATCTGGGGTGAATTAGTGGGGGTAGAAAAGATCAAGGTTATGGATGGGGGAAGATAAGAGATGGTGGTGAACAGCTGTTTTAAAGACCTGGAGGGAGGAGAGGGATTGAAGGGAGTGTGGGAGTTTGTTCCACAGGCGGGAGAAAAGAGGAATGAAAGAGTGAAGGTGAGCAGAGAGCCGAGATTTCGGCAGTTTAACCATCAGAGGGTTGCTGGCAGATCTTGTGCGACCTGTAGGAATATTTGGGGGACAGAGCACGGAGAGAGCTGGGGGAGCAAGGCCGGAGAGGAGTCGGTAGAAGACAGAAAGACCACCTACCTGCCTGCGGTGAGTGAGTGAAAGGCCCTCAGAGATAGCTTCATCGCGGGAGATTCCAATGATTTTGAAAGCTTTGGATTCAACAGCGTGAAGCCGAGCCAGGTGTGAGGCAGGAGCACCAGCCCATAGGGGAGAACAGTATTCCATTGAGCTGCGGATGAAAGCCTTGTATGTGGTGAGGAGCTCAGGTGTGCCGAGGAAGGACTTCGCACGACGGAGGATGCCCAGTCGGCGACTGGCTTTGGAGGCCAGCTTGGAAATGTGGTTTTCCCAAGAAAGATCATGGCAGATAGTGAGACCCAAAAGCTTGAGTGACAGAACTTCTTGGAGAGGATTGTTGAGAAAGTAGATGGGAGGGTTGTCCAGTCGATCTTTTCGGAGAGACATAGTAAGAGAGTGAGATTTGGCAGGATTGAAAGACATGTTCCACTTGTTTGACCAGTCTGTGATTTTGTCCAGGTCTTCAGAGAGTGAGGAGGCTGCAGACTGCCTATCTGAGGGAAGAGGAATGGAGCGGCAGAGAGTGGAGTCATCAGCAAAGAGATAGAGAGGATTTTCCAGAGAGTCAGAGAGATCATTGATAAAGACCAGAAAAAGCACAGGGCCCAGCACACTTCCTTGGGGAACTCCAGCCTGAACAGGAAGGGGAGATGAGAGAAATCCATTCAGGGCCACACGTTGACTACGACCAGAGAGGAAGTCCGCAAGCCATGCATGGAGATTTCCATGGATACCATAGGAGGAGAGTTTGGTGAGCAGAGCTGGCTGCCAGACCGTATCAACGGCCCTTGATATGTCAAGGGAGACAGCTCTGATTTCCTGTTTGGCATTCAGGACCTCCATCCATTGTTGAGACAGCAGAAGCAGCATGTCCAGAGTAGAGTGACCTGGTCTGAAACCAAATTGATGATCAGAGATCAAGCCATTGGAGAAGAGGAAAGATTTCATATCCGAAGCAATGATGGATTCCATGACTTTGCTGATAATTGGGAGCAGGCTGATTGGTCTGTAGTTGCAAGGATCTGTTTTTGCACCTTTTTTGTGTAAAGCGGTAATGTTAGCTGATTTCCAGGATGCTGGCAGATGACCTTGAGCAAAAGATAGGGTGAAAAGAACAGAGAGAGGGTGAGATAGAGCGGCAGAGCAGGATTTTAGGACCCGTGGGCTGATGCCGTCTGGTCCAGTTGCAGAATCCGAGTCGAGGTTTGACAAAAACTCCTCCACCTTGTCAGGAGAGAAGGACACAGAGTCCAGGAGCATTTGGGTTCGACTGGGAAAGGTGGGAACAGAGAGAGATGGGTTTGGGACTAAGGATTTCGAGGCGAACACAGAGTTGAGGCATTCGGCTTTGTCACGTGCAATGTCAACTGTGTGGCCATTTGAGGTAAGGGAGGGGATGGAGGGGGAACAAACACCAGAAACGGATTTGACCAGACGCCACCAGGATTTGGAGGAAGGAGACAGGTTTGAGAGTTCATTCTTGAGTGAGGAGAGATAGTGCTTCCTGGCACTCCTGAGGGTAGACACACACTTGTTCCGAGCTTGGTGGAAGGAACTGAGATTTCCTTCAGTTGGATTAGCCTTCCAAGAGGCAAAGGCAAGTTGTTTCAGGGCAACTGCCTCACCACAAGATTCAGTGTACCATGGACGGGAGGAAGGGTAAGACAATTGAAGGCGAGATGGGATAAATCTGTGCATGAGAGAGATCAGTTTGCTTTGGAAGAATTCCCAGGAAGAATTGATGTCAGAGGCAGTGGAGATGGGGGACCAATCCAGACGATTGATGGCTGCTTGAAGACCGTCCCAGTCGGCCTGAGTGAAATGCCAGACTCGTCGACGCTGAGGAGGCTCTCTGAGAATGGCCAGAGAGATGTCCACTTTGACAAGCACATGATCAGAAGAACCGATTGGAGCAGAAGAAGAGCAGCAGACATTAGCAGGGAAGTTTGTCATAACCAAGTCTAGAAGAGAAGATACTCCATTGGCTGAGATCCGGGTCGGGAAATTGACAGATTGTGTCAATCCCAGTGAGTCACAGAAGTCCTTTGCTGAGGTGCCATGACTAGTGAGAGCGGAACCCACACCCAACCAGGTGGCATGATGACAGTTGAAGTCACCACATATGAGGAAGAGAGAGTTGGGATGAGTGGATAGAAGTTGGTCCATGTTGTCAGACATTGAAATGTAGATGGAGTCATCACTGTTTGGGGGACGGTACAGAACACATATGAACAAAAGGTGGGAGCGGAGAGGAAGCCGTAACCAGAGGTACTCCTGCGGGTGAGGAGGAAAGAGAGCAGTGCAAGGAGAGTGAGGAAGAGAGTTTTTGACAAAGATAGCCACCCCACCACCAGGCCGAGGCTCAGGTCTATCATACCGGAGGAGGGAGTAACCAGGAAGAGATATTAAGGAATCAGAGACATCTTGAAGGAGGAAAGTCTCTGTTAAGCAGATCAAGTCTGGATTGTCAGAAGCAACCTGTATGGAGAGATCAGTCAGGTTTGAGCGAAGGCCCCGGATGTTTGAGGTCCATACCGTTAATGAAGAGAGAGGGGGAGCATCGGGTACAGGACAGGGGAGGGGAGGAGTAGGGTAAGATGAAGGATGAGAGGGGGAGGTAGGGAGAGCAGTTGATAGTGTTTCAGATGTTGCAGAAGAGTTCCAAGAAAGGGAAGGATGAGGAGGATGAAAGGTTTGCTGGTGAAGGGATGCGGCACAGTGAGGGGTTGTTTGAGGGGGGGCAGAGGAAAGTAGAAGGTTTGGGGGGGTGGAGGTATGAGATAGAAGGGAGACGAAGTGGGGAGGAGGCAGCTTGGAGGAGGAGGGGGGAGGAGAGAGAATTGGAGAGGAATGGTATGGGGGGAGAATTGAATGGGAGGGATTGGGGGGGAGTTTTGAAGGGGAGGAGTGAGGGGGGAGTTTAGGAGGGGAGGGGCAAGGGGGGAGTTTTGGAGGGAAGGGGAAAGGGGGGAGATCAGGAGTGGAGGGGCAAGGGGGGGGATTAGGAGGGGAGGGGCAAAGGGGAAGTTTAGGAGGGGAAGGGCAAGGGGGGAGTTCAGGAGTGGAGGGGCAAGGGGGGAGTTTAAGAGTGGAGGGGCAAGGGGGAAGTTTCGGAGTGTAGGTGCAAGGGGGGGGGGGATTTGGATGGGAGGGGCAAGAGGGGAGTTTAGAAAGTGGATGATTAATGAAAGACGAACATTGATAACAAATTGGGTTTGTTGTGATTTTCAAGTTAGCAATCCGGTTCAGGATGATGGAGGAGGGATGGAATGAATGTGAATTTAGACCATGTAGTGAGGGAGACGTATAAGATATTGAATTTCTTTTTTTTGAAGTGGAATGAGTTGGAGAGGAAATTGAGAAAAGCCTTTTAAATAGGAAGAAAAACAGCGTGTTGTAATATACCACTGAATAAAAAACAGAAGGGGAAAGGTTAAACATATTTAAAAATATTTAAACAGAACTATGAACAATCTTATATGCACAAAAATACCAACGGGGGGAGAGCCGAGAGGGACCGCCACGAGTCACGTGAACAGGGCAAACGGTGGATGGCAAGGAGATAATGGGGGTGGGGCGAACAGCACACCTGGACAGAAAATACAGGATGAGACAACAGTACACGTGGAGAAAATAAAATAAATGTTTTTGTTTTTTTTTGTTTTTTTTGGGGGGGGGGGGGGGTGGGGAATTAGAACGTTAGACAGTATTATGTTCGGGGTAGAAGGGAAAAAACCAAGAGCCAAGCAAAACACACTTAAGTTAACAAAACACCGACGGGGGTACAACTACAAGGCCACACACAAGGGCAGAAAACGATTAATTAATTACGAGTTACAGGAAATTCAAACCAAAACTAACAATAATCAAACAATATCACATGGACGATAAAATAACGAATTGAAATTTGACAATCTATCTGGGGAAATGGGGGAGAAACACGTGGTCGAAGAACGAACGAACGAATAAGAATGAATAAACGAATGAGCACAGAGAAGGTAGTCTTTTTTTTTTCTTTTTTTTGAGTTGAGATTTACATAAGGAAGTAGGCTTTGGGGTGGAAAGACTGCGAAAACAGAGAACGAAAGTTATTGGATCACAAACGACAGGCGCTGAGAGAAAAACAAAGCCTCAAGGTTGTACAGTGTACACTGTACAAGACCTCGAGACGACACGAATTAACGCGATTTTCAATACAGGTATGAAAGATTTGCACCGAAAATCTTTGACGGGACAATAAACGTACATACACCATAAAAGAAATACAGTTATAACGAAAATACAAATTGGAACAATGACTTAACTGCGATTTCGATGGAGAGCGTGGAGACCTGCGAAAAAACGAACCGTCGCCAGCAAGACCGGAAACCAGACTCGAACCGATTGGATCGATTAATTAATCGATTAATCAATAAATAATTAATAGATGAAATGATTAATCAATAAATCAAAAATATCCTTGATAGCCACATCACTTGGTCACTCATGTCCAAATATTAGCTTCCCAGCTCAAAAGGTGCCTGAGATATTGGCCAAATGAGAAAGAAAATAAAGAAATGATTAATAATGAAAATAAATAAATAATAATCATAAAAAAATTAAATTATTAATCAATTTGGTCAGAGAACACATAAACTACTAGACTGGTGGAAAAATGTTCAAATTCCACTTCAGGGGGTACGGAATGTTAGGAGCAGGCATCCATGTCAGCTAGTTAATATGACCCATACTGAACATATTTCAGGTGGATGCCCATTGATTTGGGCCTTTTTAATTTTTTTATACCAAAAACAAAATGGCCGGACAAATAGAAAATGTATAACTTAGAAAATATCTGATAACTTCAGTTGTACTAAAGCTGTGGTTCTGAAATTTGACATATATCATCGCAGCAATACCAGTAAAGTGTCCAAGAAGTATTAGGCCATTCCATAACGAATTGATAAAGTTATATACAGATCAGTCACAAAAATGTACAAAACATCTCAAAGCTGAACTCTGTTAATTTTCAAATCACGCGACTTATCTTGACTTTTACTGTGGGTATGTTTGTGTAGTTTGGTATATTTTACTCCAGTGATACCAGTAAGATGTCCTGCAAATATCATGCCAAACTATACATATTTGATAAAGTTATGTGCATATTTATATACAATAGTCAGATTTGACTATTAAGAAAAATATGTTAACCTTTACCAAAAATATGGTTCTGAAATGTTGCATTTGTATCTCATTGATACCTATGAATTGTTCTAAATATATGAATTGTCCTAAATATATTGATGCAAAGATATTATGTTTTAATCACATGTTAAAATCATTTATTATATAATAAATTATTTTAGCATAATGTGATTTTAGCATATGTGTTTAAAACATAATTTCACCAAATCATTAGGCGTTAAACCTCTCACAAACTTGAAACTCATTATGGAAAGATTCACGTATTTTCTGTTCGTATCCACCATGTTGGGCGCGGCCGGAAGTGCCTCGTTATCAGGTCAGCTTCACTTCCGGTGTTTCCGCTTCCGTTCAGCGTCAGTGTTGCCTGATGTTCAGACCGATGACCGATGTTTGAGATGAACTTCAGCTTTTCACCAGCTATACAGGTGCAGCATTGATCTTTTTTGGCTTGAACACGGACATCTTTGCGACGGGAAAACGCTGATTGAAAAGTTTGATACCTACAGCCCGCAGTCCGGCTATCGTGAAGTCGGGCTGCACAAATTTCAATTTTTTATAGGATTCGACATTACGGCAGTAATGGGACGGCACGGTCGGGACGCCACGTAAAAATGCCGGCAGAAACTGGCTATCATATTATGCAATTTCTGATGTTTGCAGGATGTGGTGAACTGAGTTGAGCTTCAACATGGAATCCAAGGTAAAATGCCAGAGCCAAAAGCGGAGTTCTGACACAAGTACTGACTGGACCCTCTGCATCTTCTGTCAAAACAGAGACCCAAAGAAACCTCGGAGACGCCGGAATTCAAAGAGTCCGTGAAGCCGCTGCAGAGCGCAAGAAGTACAATGACTCTGAGAACTGGCACACTGTTGAAAGAATTCAAAACATTGACTTTAAGGAAATCACAAAACAGACTGAAGTCCTGAATCACAAAGACTGCTATTCGACGTTTACAAGTTCGTTCAAAATAACTCGACTCAGGAAAAAATATGAAAGCACTCTTGCCACCTCAAGCAGTGCACCTGAGACAAGTTCACCACCGAGACCATCTCTACGCAGTAAACTGTCCATTATGGACACTGATTTGTGCTTTTTCTGCCAAGAGAAAAGTTGCAAACAAACGTATTTGGTCGCTACCTTTGATGTTTCTGACAAAATTCTCCAAGGAGCTCAAACAGACCCTGTGTTGCGGTGTCGCCTGGCAGGAGTAAGTGATCTCGTGGCTGCTGATGCCAGGTATCATCTTAAGTGTTATGTACAGTTCAATAGAAAAGCATCGAAATCTAGTACAAGCACAACTCAAACGTCCAGAGATATCTGCTTTGAGAAAGTCGCATCTGAAGTATCGACTGGACTGGCCCGAGGTGAAATCTATACGCTTCTAGACGTTTGGGAAAGGTACAGGTCTTTGCTCAGCAAATTCGGCATTGACGCTGGACCATACCGGGACAATAAATCCCGCCTCAAAGAGAAACTACACCGACTTCTTCCAGGACAGATCAACTTTGTACCTCAACTCGATCCACATCAACCACAATTGTTGTTTTCCACACTGTCATCTAAGATCGCTGTTCAGACACAGAAAAGGCGTTCGGATGAAATGGAGACAAAGAGAAATATGGATGATCTTAGGCCAACCCAGTTCTCGCGCTCAGAGACAGAAGAGTTGTTGACCTTGCATCACTGCGCGTTACGCATTAGAGGTGACATCAGTTCTCGTCCAGGCCTAAATAATTGCACGTCAGTTAGTAAGGAGAGTGCCGAAAAGATTGTACCGGAGAGCTTGTTTCTATTCCTCAGTATTTTGCTGTCTGGGGAAGTGGACGGACAGGCTGACGATAAATTTGTGAAGCGAACTGCTTTGAGCATAAGTCAAGACCTAGTCTACGCAGTGTCGAAGCACAAAACGCTCACACCAAAACACGTTGGACTTGGCCTAGCAATTCATCAGGCAACACGTTCAAAATCGTTGATTGAACTCATCCATCACGCAGGACACTATCCCAGCTATGACCAGATACGTAGACTGGACACAACTCTTGGAGTTCAAAATCTGCAACACTTCGCAGATTGCAACAATACTCCTGTCCCTTCAAATATATCATCCAACAAGTTTTGCCAATACGCTGCTGATAACATCGACATTATCGAAGAAACGTTAGATGGTATGGGGACGTTTCATGCGACGCAGATGGTAGTTTACCAGAGAGGGACCCCTCAACATCAGCAACAGGAAGTACTTCCTCTTGGAAAGTCAAGGTCCTTGAAGGTCCCTCCCGAACTTCATCGTTTGGAGAAAGTCACTCGCCAATCTTCTCGAGAAGATCCTAAATTCACAGCCACCTTGAATGAGACGATGTTTACCCCAGATGATCAGGTGTCTGACGAAGCTTCTGCCCGAGATATGGCCTGGATTCTCTCTCGCATCTATGGCTCTAACAGTGACGATGTGCCAGCGTGGACCGGGTTCAACCAAGTTACAACACAAGACAAACACGAGCTCTGCACAATCGGGTATTTGCCGCTCCTCAACGCCCCGGCCCACGAGAACGACACGCTGTGGACAGTTATGATGCGATGCCTGAGGATTTCCAACATTATAAATCCTGGCCAGTCCACAGTCATTACTCTGGACCAGCAGCTGTACTGCAAGGCCAAGGAAATACAGTGGGCAAACAGTAATGAATGCAAAACGATATTCTTGCGACTTGGGGGGTTCCACATTGTCAAGAATTTCATGTGTGTGATTGGAAATCATTTTGCAGACTCTGGTCTTACGGAGGTGTGGGCGGAGAGTTCCGTTTTTGGAGAGAATACAGCTCAAAATAACATGCAGGCCAAATCGTACAACCGGGCTATTCGTGCACACAAGCTAACATTTGAAGCTGTTTGGAAAACACTCTGGCCGACATTAATCGTATGGGCTAAAGATCACCAAGTAGAAGAAGTTGAGCTCCAAACATTATCAGTCCACGTCGTAGAAGCTTTGGAAGCACACAATGAGCGAGATGTGACCAGCAACAAAGTCAAAGCACTGAAAGACGCAGTTCAGCACTCCAGAATAACAAGACTGTTGGACGACTTCCAAGAGACACAACCACCCACTACCAGATTTTGGGTGACGTACATCAAAATGATCTCCATCTTGTTGCTGTTCCTGCGTGCAGAGAGAACTGGAAATTGGAACCTACATAAATCGTCCTTTGCTGCAATGTTACCCTGGTTTGCTCAGTATGACCACGCAAACTACACTCGCTGGGGGGCAGTTTATCTTGCTGACATTATGATCCTTGAAACAAGCCACCCCAATGTTCACCAGGAGTTCATGAATGGAAATTTTGTGGTCAAGACAACCAATAACACATTCAATCAGCTATCGACGGATCAAGCCTTAGAGCACGTCAACAAAGTCGGCAAAGTTGCCGGTGGTCTTGTAGGAATAACGAGATCAGAAGGAGCAAGAGATCAATGGTGCCTCAGATTCAACGAACGGAGCAGAATAGTAGACAACACAAGCGCCATGTTGGACATGCATGCTACAGATGAAGACTACAACCCTTCTTATGTAAAAGAAGCCGGACCCTCAAGACTAAAGCGGGACAAGGAAGATGTTCAGAAGATTGTCGACCAACTGAAGAAATTCGGCATTTTTCAACACCAAAATCTAGCTGTCGTTAGCCTGGCCACTCGAGATGTAGCTTCTCCTCAAATAACGGAATGTCTTCTGACAGCACATGCACAAGGGCAAGACAAATTGAAAGAATTTGTGGGCTTACGTCTCATCACGAAAAAAGTGGGATTCCATGACAAGCTCAGACAGTCGAAAAGCCTGACGCTGAAAAGCATGTATCAGGTCCAGAACAAAAATTCGACTCTGAAACAAAAACTCGTCAAAGCAGACCGTAACCTCTTTCAACACTTGCTTGTTTCAAAAGAAGCTGGACGCGAGGTGGACCTGAAGGAAATCCTCAGCCATGAACTTTCGCCGGTTCCTCTATCACTTGCAGACACATCCGGAGCAATGCGATCCACAAACAAAGCAGCTCTCGGAAATATCCTTCAGACAAGAACAACTGTAGAGAAAGAGCCGCCGACAGCAAATCTGAAAACGTGTGTAATCATCGATGGCCAGGCACTTGTTCAAGCAATCGGCAAACCTGCAAATGCCCACAATTTTGGACAACTCGCAGACCGGTTCGTAGCCTCTGTCTTCAGTCACTTCAGTGACACTTGCTCCAGAGTTGACGTTGTGTTTGATAGGTATGAAGCACATACCATCAAGGACACCACTCGGATTTTACGGACCGGGAAAACCCGGCCAATACGTCGCAAAGTGGACAACAGGGATGTGCCATTACCCGTCAACTGGAGGCAATTTATTGACCTCCCAGAAAACAAGCAAGACCTGGAACACTTTTTGAGCATGGAGCTCATTCGTCAAGCAAGGTCGACTCAACCGAATCGTGAAGTCGTGACATCTGGCGGATTCCATGACCGAACGGCGGTTGAGTCATCCCGTGGAACGGACGTCAACTCCCTCAAATCAAACCACGATGAAGCTGATACCAGAATATTGTTACACGCCAAGTCTGTGACAGATCTTGGGTTTGAGCGTCTGATCATTTGTTCCAGGGACACAGACGTCCTTGTTCTCCTCGTTCACTTTGCCAGTGACTTATCTGGAGAGCTTTGGTTGCAAACGGGAACAGCGAAGCAACGGAGCTTTGTTGCTGTGCACGCTGTAGACCTTGATCCAGCTCCCCGCCACAATCTTCCAGCATTCCATGCCCTCTCGGGCTGCGACACAGTCAGTCAATTTTGTGGCATTGGCAAAACAATAGCATGGAAAACGTTCATCAAGAACTGTCCCTTATTGGACGGGCTCGGACACGGCACACTTACTGAAAGAACACTGACAGATGTAGAGAGCTTCATCTGCAGACTGTATTCAAACAATGATAACAACACAAACATCAATGATGTGCGTTTCAAAATGTTCCTCAAAGGTCACAAAGAACCAGAGAAGTTGCCACCAACCCGATCTTCTCTGAAGCTGCATATCAAGCGAGCACACCATCAGTGTACAATTTGGCTCTCTTCACTGATCGCACAACCAGATATATCTTCCCCGGTGGGAAATGGATGGAACAAGGACGGTACAACTGGAAATATACTTCCTTCTTTTGATGAGTGATAAACCATTTCCAGAGGTTTACCTCAAGCTTACACAATGCCAGTGTAAGAATTGCGAATCTCACAGATGCAGTTGTCGTCTTAAGGAGCTAAGATGTACCGCTGGTTGTGGTTGCGCTGACGGAACGTGTCGGAATCCTTTGAACAGTGCCCAAGATGACTCGGACTACACCACCGAAGACTGATGTTAATATTATCCCAACACAGTTTTTTTTTAAAATCAAACGAACTTCATCAAAGTATGTCCGTACATTTGTACAAGCTCAATATAATGCATCAAGATGTAATTTTCTTAGATTTTCAGAGCATTTTTTCATGTTTGTCTCTCCATAGGGAAAGAAATAGATAAAATATCACTTAGATCGTTTGAGGAAGATGTGTGTATTATTATAATATGTCCAAATACAGCAAATTTCATTGTTATCCTGTATAAATACAAAGTTGTGTAATTTTATTACAATCCGGAGTTTTCGGAGTTTTCGATAATGGCGGCCACTTTGTTTTGGCTGTATAATATTTAAAAAGGCCAAATTTGATGGGCATCCACTTGAAATATGTTCACTATGAACCACTTTAACAGTCTGACATGGATGCCAGCTCCTAACATTCCGTACTCCCTAAAGTGATTTCTAGGCCCCTTTTCAGATTTTGCCTCTAGTCTATACCACTATTTCATCAGAATCTGTAACGTTAAAAAAAAAAAAATTTTTTGTCATTAATCAAATAATTAAATAATTAATCGATTAATTGATTAATTGATTACTCAATAAATAATTAATCGATTAATCAATAAATAATTAATAGATGAAATGATTAATCAATAAATCAAAAATATCCTTGATAGCCACATCACTTGGTCACTCATGTCCAAATATTAGCTTCCCAGCTCAAAAGGTGCCTGAGATATTGGCCAAATGAGAAAGAAAATAAATAAATGATTAATAATGAAAATAAATAAATAATAATCATAAAAAAATTAAATTATTAATCAAGTTGGTCAGAGAACACATAAACTACCACTATTTCATCAGAATGTGTAACTTTAAAAAAAAAAAGTTTTTGTCATTAATCAAATAATTAAATAATTAATCGATTAATTGATTAATTAATAAATCAAAAATATCCTTTGCAGCCAAATCACCTGGTCATTGGCATGTCCAAATATCAGTTTCCTAACTCAAAAGGTGCCTGAGTTAATGGTCAGAAGAGAAAGGAAATTTGATTAATTAAATAAGTACTTAATTAATTGCTAATAATTAAATAACTCCTCAATTTATTGATTAATCAAAAAAAAAAAATACCGTTTTTGAGAAAGGACTTGCTCACTCTTGTGCCGAAATTTCAGCTTCCTAGCTCAAAGGATGGCTGAGATATCGTCCGGACAACCAAGAAAGAAAACAAACAAACAAGAAAGAAAGAAAACAAGAAAGAAACCAGAGTGAAAACTGAGTACTCTCTTTCAGCATGCGTCACTGCCGAGCGAGCCCCCTTTGGTGCCCGGCAATGACGATTTGCAATGCCTGGAGATGGCATAGGAAAGGAGCGGTGTACAACAAGTACAGATACATTCAAAGTACACCGCCCCATGCCAAATAATTAAATATGCTGCAGCGCGGCATTGCCGGGGCGCCTCTGGCGCCCGGCAATACCGCAGTGCAGCTCATTGAGGCTGCATTGGGAGGGAGAGGTGTACACTAATTGATTGATTAATTGTATAATTAAAATCAATAAAAGATTATCACAAAATATTTTCATAATCAATTGGCTAATCGCATAACTAAACCACTAGTGCTTCATCCGAAGATGTATCTTTTAGAAATTTAATTAAATAAGTCATTTATAAAAAATTAAATAATTAATTGATTACTCAATAAATAATTAATCGATTAATCAATAAATAATTAATAGATGAAATGATTAATCAATAAATCAAAAATATCCTTGATAGCCACATCACTTGGTCACTCATGTCCAAATATTAGCTTCCCAGCTCAAAAGGTGCCTGAGATATTGGCCAAATGAGAAAGAAAATAAATAAATGATTAATAATGAAAATAAATAAATAATAATCATAAAAAAATTAAATTATTAATCAATTTGGTCAGAGAACACATAAACTACCACTATTTCATCAGAGTCTGTAACTTAAAAAAAAAAAAATTTTTTTGTCATTAATCGAATAATTAAATAATTAATCGATTAATTGATTAATTAATAAATCAAAAATATCCTTTGCAGCCAAATCACCTGGTCATTGGCATGTCCAAATATCAGCTTCCTAACTCAAAAGGTGCCTGAGTTAATGGTCAGAAGAGAAAGGAAATTTGATTAATTAAATAAGTACTTAATTAATCGCTAATAATTAAATAACTCCTCAATTTATTGATTAATCAAAAAAAAAAAATACCGTTTTTGACAAAGGACTTGCTCACTATTGTGCCGAAATTTCAGCTTCCTAGCTCAAAGGATGGCTGAGATATCGTCCGGACAAACAAACAAGAAAGCAAGAAAGAAAACAAGAAACCAGAGTGAAAACAGTACTCTTTTTCAGCGTGCGTCACTGCCGAGCCCCCTTTGGTGCCCGGCAATGACGATTTGCAATGCCTGGAGATGGCATAGGAAAGGAGCGGTGTACAACAAGAAAGAAAACAAACAAGAAAGAAACCAGAGTGAAAACTGAGTACTCTCTTTCAGCGTGCGTCACTGCCGAGCCCCCTTTGGTGCCTGGCAATGACGATTTGCAATGCCTGGAGATGGCATAGGAAAGGAGCGGTGTACAATTATTATTATTATATATGTGTATACACAAGTGAATAAAAAAATTTATGCTAAATTAAAAAGGCAATGTCGGGATGACAAACTACAGTCTAAAAAAGGTCCTAAACAATATAGGGATGATGTTGGTTTGGAGAGTAGCTGAGAGTATTACCATCACATAACAATCCCTACATCACTGCCTCCAGACTATTGTCTAGGGCTAGGCCGAGCTAGAAGTATTAGAAGCTCCTGTATAATTTCAGGGACTTCTTGCAGCTTCAGTTGTCTTCCCTACTTTTTTTTAAATCAACTTAGAGTAACCAATCACAAATTGGAGATGTCCTTGCAGTTTGTAAGAAGTTGATGATCATGTACTGATATTATAACATTATACTCGGACTGCTAGTTTGTACAGTCTCATTATGTGGCTACACTACAAGAGTAATCAAGTACTGGTGTAACCAGTGGAGTGTTGTGGAAGCTTGAAGCAATAACTGATGAAGTGTAAATGAGGCAGTGATGTAGGGATTGTTATGTGATGGCAATACTGTTAGCTACTCTCTAAACCAACATCATCCCTATCTTGTTTCGGATCTTTTTTAGACTGTAGTTTGTCATCCCTACATTGCCTTTTTAATTTATCATAAATTTTATTAATCACCTGTTTCTGTAATTTTTTACAATGTGTAATAACACAATGGTATATGGTACTCAGAGGATACCCAATCTTGGAGCAAAAGTGTCAAGATATCTTAGTCAGCAATGTCAAACACTGCACATGTGTTCCAATATTGTGTTACGTAACCCTGACTGTATCTTGCAGCTCTGTCTTATTGCTCGTTTCTCAAAGAGTAATGTCTTCATCCAGCCTCATGCCACACAATGACCTGCACTTAGAAACGGCCAAAATAGTTACTGTGGATTTGCAGTCGAGAGAACAACATCAAAGTGATCATGCTGCAGCCTGATGTACATAGCCATCTGCGTGACATTTTTATGCAAATTTTCATCAACATGCATAGGGGAGTACCTTACCCAATCCATACTCTCGTTGTTGTACACATACACTGGGGTATTCAGCAGATGTGCGAGAGTAAGAATTTCGTTTTCTGTACCCCAAGTACTTGCACTGTCCATACGAGAAGCTCTTATGTAGGCTTCAACACTGGACACACCAGTGGGAAGTATGACTGGCTCAATATCAGACAAGTGTGTGACAATTGCAGAACACACAGCTCCATGTTGTTGTTGCGAGCCAGTGATGATATGTGCAAATGAGCGAAATAAACAGTTGCCGTCGCCTTTGATTTTTTGAAATCTGTGATGGTCTGGACATGTAAGAATCACATCTGGACCACCACAACTCATACCATTGGACCTGATGAAAACGAGACCCGAGCATATTGCAAGCTGAGCGCTGCCATTCCTCAGTGATGGAATAGTACCTATGATCAGGCCAGGCCATTCCTATATATTGGCTGTCTGGGGGTTACTGCTATTAACAGGTTTATTTTTCTTGTCTGACTTTCCATCATTGACATTTTGCTGTGAATTGGTGCGTTTGTTTTTCCCAGGTGGGTTAGCACTTGCACTGCGAACCTCTTTAGTTGAGATGACCCCATCATAATGACTGCCCGTGTTTCTCAGGTAGATGGACTTAGCTGCAACAGTATTACCTTCCACATTAAACAGGTAGGCTGCCTCATAAAAGAATGGCTCATTATGAGCACAGTGCAAACCCTCACCAAAGTCTCCCCTTTCTTTTATCTCAAGGCTACACATTGACCTGATAGCCTGAAGCAAGACCCCAGCATACTGCTTATGCATCTGAAGGGCCTTGTTTACCAATCACATAGCTGCTAGAGATGACACAGCTTTCTTACAAGGGTAACTAGTCATTGTTTTGGATATATTTGGGTGCTTCTTTTTGAAAGCTTTGACTAAAGCTTCAGCATTGCAGAGTAGTTTCCTGCTCACCTCAATAACATACTGATGCTTTGCATGAGGCTTAGGTTCAGCTAGTTCATACCTCCGCCTCATGTCTACACAACGCTGGGCTCTGTTCTTCGTGTGACGTGTCCGAGCACACTTTAGAATAGACTTGGCCTTCATTAGATAGTGTGCACGACGAGCAGCTAGTTCTTTGTCTGTGAGTACTGTAGTACACATGACGAACAGCTTTTATTATATTGCTGTGAGCAATGTGGTATCTTTTAAAAGCAGCTTTGACCTCGTCTCTATGAGCACTATTGTACTCACTACAAGCAGCTTTGAGCTCGTCTCTGTCAGCGCTATTGTGCTCACTACAAGCAGCTTTAAACTCGTCTGTGAGCACTATTGTACTCACTACAAGCAGCTTTGAGCTCGCGCCATCCCTACATAGAGAGTACTAGCGTACTATCTGATATTGTTACGGTTGAGCAATAAAAGACACCCCCTCTAGTTAATTACATGACAACATGTAGCCTGCATTAGGCAGTTATTTCTTATTAAATGTAAAGATTAGCTCCCTTTCCATTGTGTAGAAATTAAAGCATATATGCGTTGAGTTAGGCAGGATTCTAACCCCTCAAAGAAGACGTTGGTTCATGGGTGGGCGAGCATAGGCCGTGACACCTTCCAGAGGGAGGCGGGGCTGAATGAACGACCGCACGTGACCAACATCGGCCAATGGTGGGCCGTGGAACCTTCCAGAAGGAGGAATGACCGCACCTGACCAACATCGGCCAATGGTAGCCCATGGAACCTTCCAGAAGGAGGCGGGGCTGAAAGACCGCACGTGACTAACAGTGACCAGTGGTAGGCCGTGGAACCTTCCAGAAAGGCATGGTAGGCCGTGGAACCTTCCAGAAGGGCATCCCCTCCTCCCCCACCCCCCAAAAAGTTCTGTACTGATCGCAGCCCAGGCTGGTTATTTCTCCGTGCTGGGTTGTCCTCCGTGCTGATCATTCTCCGAGCTGACCTTCCTCCGAGCTGGCCGTCCTCCGTGCTGGTTCGTTCTCCAAGCTGGTTCCTTCTCTGTGCTGGGTCGTCCTCCATGCTGATCGTTCTCCGAGCTGACCTTCCTCCGAGCTCGCCGTTCTCTGTGCTGGGTCATCCTCCGTGCTGGGTCGTCCTCCGTGCTGAGCCTCCTTCGTGCTGTCTACCGGATCGATCCGTATGCCACGCGCAGGAACTGCTGGGCCCGAATCAGCGTCCGCACGTCCACCGGTACAAGTCTAACCGGTGTGTGATTCACCCCGTGTGCGAGTGTGCCAGTCGCCTGTGTTGGGAATAGATAGGTAAGAATTATTGTTAAGTCTGCTTCTCGTCCTTCATCTGTGCTTTTTGTAAATAAAACGTGTGCATTGTATTTCCTCTCGACCTGCCCATGTGCGTCTTTTCCCCCATTGACCCGGCATCGTTGGAACCAAATTCGGCTGCTCGATTAAGTCCGTAGATCATGCAGGGTAACACCACGACCCACCCCGCGCGACCTGCTCGGCGCACCTGATTGAAATAGGTGTGAGATCGCGAGGGGTTCAATTCCCGGTCTTCCCGGCCATGTGGTCTCGAAGGTATTCAGATCACGGTCGATAACCCTTCGGCCCGTGGTTGGGGGATTGGCGATTGGAGTTGCTCCGCAACCCGCCAGGCACGAGTTTCGTCCCGCGATCGACGGCCTGTGGACCTGTTGTCTGTGGGGAAACGGGGTCTTAACCCCTCCCCTTGGTACGTCGACAAACATGGGATCTGCAACAATATACTGGTCCACTCCTGCATCATCAGATGCATATGGCTGCCGAAGCAGTTTCTTTACTGTTGGGCACAATTCTGGTCTGGGCGTCACTTCTACGCTTTTTTCCCTACGTCATTCCGAAAATAGTTTTCCTAACCTATCACCTGCTCTTTGACAAGCATTTGTGAATTAAAAACGTGATTTTCATGCAAAACCTGAACGGTTGCTGTTTTGTTCATGACTTCTCGATTAGGGAGTGCACTCTTAACAATGACACATCTACCATTATTTACACTACATGACCAAACGTATGTGGACACCCGAACATCAAACATCTCATTCCAAAATAATGGGCATTAATATGGAGTTGGTCCTCCCTTTGCTGCTATAACAGTATCCACTCTCTGGGAAGGCTTTCCACTAGAAGTTGGAACATTGCTGCGGGGATTGCTTCCATTCAGCCACAAGAGCATTAGTGAGCTCGGGCACTGATGTTGGGCAATTAGGCCTGGCTCACTGCCGGCATTCCAATTCATCCCAAAGGTGTTCGATGGGGTTGAGGTCAGGGCTCTGTGCAGGCCAGTCAAGTTCTTCCACACCGATATCGACAAGCCATTTCTGCATGGACTTCGCTTTATGCACGGGGCCATTGTCATGCTGAAACAGGAAAGGTCCTTCCCAAAACTGTTGCCACAAAGTTGGAAGCACACAATTGTCTAGAATGTCATTGTATGCTGGAGCGTCAAGATTTCCCTTCACTGGAACTAAGGGGCCGAGCCCAAGCCATGAAAAATAGCCCGACCATTTTTCCTCCTCCACCAAACTTTACAGTTGGCACTATGCATTCGGGTAGGTAGCGTTCTCCTGGCATCCGCCAAGCCTAGATTAGGCCGTCGGACTACCAGATGGTGAAGCGTTATTCATCACTCCAGAGAACGCATTTCCACTGCTCCAGAGTCTAATGGTGGCGAACTTTACACCACTCCAGCTGACGCTTGGCATTGCGCATGGTGATCTTCGGCTTGTGTGTGGCTGCTTGGCCATGGAAACCCTTTTCATGAAGCTTCCGATGAACAGTTGTTGTGTTGATGCTTCCAGAGGCAGTTTGGAACTCGGTAGTGAGTGTTGCAACTGAGGACTGACTATTTTTACGTGCTTCAGCCCTTGGCGGTCCCGTTCTGTGAGCTTGTGTGGACTACCACTTCGTGGCTGAGCTGTTGTTGGTCCTAGATGTTTCCACTTCACAATGACAGCACTTACAGTTGACCGGGGCAGCTCTAACAGGGCAGAAATTTGACGAACTGACTTGTTGGAAAGGTGGCATCCTATGACGGTGCCACATTTCCCATTTTGTGTGCTTCCTCCCCTTCTCTCCCCATCTTGTCGACCGCTCCCCTTTTTATATACTTTGTTTACTTGTTTGTTTGATTTGTTTGTTTGATAAATGTTAGCTCTTTCACGAGCCTCAACTCTGTATATCAAAAAAAAAACAAAAAAAAAAAAACTGAGCTCTTCAGTACGGTCCGTTCTACTGCCAATGTTTGTCTATGGAGATTGCATGGCTGTGTGCTTGATTATATATACCTGTCAGCAATAGGTGTGGCTGAAACAGCCTAATCCACTAATTAGTAGGGGTGTCCGCATACTTTTGGTCATGTAGTGTATGTTCCTTCACACAAACCTGCTGTTGGTGCTTGAGATTTCCATTCTCCATCCAATGGAAACCTGAACCTCTCACGTGTAACACTGGAACACTTCCTGGATTCACATTACTTGGACTACCTGGACGTTTTCAATGGCATGTAACAGGTTTTAGAAACTTTCATGGTGACTGTCGGAGCGCGGTGTTGTTTATTTCATTTTTGTATAACTGTGTTATTTCTGGATTGTGTTCGTGCAATTTCATTTCTGGTGCATTTTGTTGTGGTTTTATTACTTTCTAGTTTGCCCCAAATGGATGTCGGCCCGGCTGACAGCCCTTACATTGGGTACTGTCCATGCGTCCTTCCGAAGCCTCTACTCAATAATGACTCGACACCTTTCTCTCATATTTGACGCATGCATGCAATGACAACTGTGGATGAGGCACCTCGAATTGTTTTGGGATCGGAGCTAATTTTGAAATTTTGGGATAGTATAGTCCATGACTGTTTATTGCTTTCAGGAACCATTATTTATTAATATACATTTTACCATTTCTGCCACTGATTTACCATCGGGAGTTATTTTCTTTATATACCTTTTGCCATCTCCATGATGAACATACCACCTTCAATTATTTATTTATACACTTTCCCATCACTGGGAAACCTGGAATAATTCCAGGTGGTACCTGGAAATTCCAGGTGGTACCTGGAATAATTTATTTACATATTTATTTATATATTATATTTATCTGTAATATCTCCATGTCCCATTTTTAATGTGCAGTTTGGGCTGGTTATTGATGAACACCTATATTGTTGTTGTTTTTTTACTCTAGGTAAAGCTTAAGGATACGATCACTTGTTGTTTTCTCTGTATTCTTGTCGCATGCAGTGCCCTCTTCTCCTTTCTCTGACTCTCTACCAATGTCTTTCCTTCTTACATTCCATTGCAGGATATTCTCGTATCTGGACGTAGTCTCACTTTGCCGTTGTGCCCAAGTTTCCAAGGTAAGGATTTCAGCATTTGCCCACCACTCACACATATGATCACCTACAAGACCAGTACTACCGTCAGTATCATTACAGCCCAAACTGGAACGGCACTCAGTTGAGAGCATACCTCTGCCTGGTGAACAGTTTACGTTTTATATCTCAGAGTAGACCAGAAAATCACAATACAGAATCACATTTAATCAAAATCAATCATAGGAATCACCATCCATAACTTTTTGAGATATCCTGCTATGTATCGTTTTAGGCCCTGTCTCCCGATGGTGAAGAATAACTTGAAAAATTAAATAATTCTCATATCCGAATCCATATTCAGATCTTCACCAAAATTCGAATCGAATCGTCCTTGTCAGACACCCAATCGGTTCACCAAGTTTCGTCCAAATCTGTCCACAACTTTTTGAGATATCCTGCTTTGTATCGTTTTTGGCTAACCCCCGCTAACCCCCGCTCTAGCAGGCTAACCCCCGCTCTAGCAGGGAACATGGCCTTAAAATGCATGTTGTTGTGTTGTGTTGTATCGTTTTTGGCCCTATCTCCCAATGGTGAAGAATCACTTAAATTTTTTAGTAGCCGGATCCGAATCTGGATCTTCACCAAAATCTAATCATTTCGTCCTTGTCACATAAGCTACATCTCTGCCAAATTTCTTCCGAATCTGTCCACAACTTTTTGAGATATTTTGTTCACAAACAAACAAACAAACGGACTAAAAACAGACCTACAGGGGTGACCTACAGACCTACAGACAGATAGGGGTGAAACATAACCTCCAACTACCTTTGGTGGCGGAGGTAAATATTCCTGTGCACCTTCTTCTTCTTCTTCTTAAACACTTTATGTCTCACCATGCTTCCTCTTTCTTACCACCCATGTACCCTTCCCTCCAACTTCAAAAGCCGTCTGCTTTCCTTTGGCATACAAGACACATTGTCCCATTTCCTAAGAATAGTGCAGGTAAGTCGACTGGCTTCTCATCAAAAGGAAACTAATAAATTCTGTAATTGCAACCGACTTGGTCATTCTTCATTTTCCCCGTGATCGACGGATATTGGACGTGCTCCAAACGACGATAAATCATCAAACTTGAGCTCACGGTAGCTTTTTTAGATGCAGACTCAGGAGCATTCAATATTGTTTGCCACCCATTGTTGCTTTAGAAACACGAGAGGGCCTGGTACAGTCTGAGGTCTCTCCCTCCTTCCCCGCACAACAATTTTTTTTTCTGATTATTTTCCCCCACTTGTGCCTCTTTTCCACTTTTTATGACTTGTGTGAAATGTTATCTCCATCTTCATCCAATAATTTATTTTGTCACCTTGTCTTTTAATACTACATCGATCGATTTGCCATTCGTTATCCTTGATCTCGATCTGTAACATAATGTCTGCTTCTCACTTATCACACCGTTGTTACGCCACATTCTAACCCTGCCTGTTTAACTCTTCCACAAGTCTTGAAGTTTGTTTATAAAAATAAATAATTTTGATTTTAAGGCATACTTTTCCATCGATTGCCTTTCTGATATGCGTCCAAAGGTGATTTGTCAATCGACTTTCCTCTTTTTCATTCCACTTCATTTAGGAGAATTTAACGTGTTTCGATGTTTTCCGTTTTTGCGATATTTTATCATACTGTTACGGACGGTGGCCGGATATCCCACTCCTGAACACCGATTTTGTTATGGTTTCCAGAGGGGAATCTCACTGCCGGCACTAAATTGTTACGGTGTTCGGAGGAATTCCGCTCCAAGACACCGAAAGACACCGAATGCGTTAGGGTCCGGGGTTCGGGTTTACTACGAGGGGGTTAACCTCCATTCCCTCCCGAACTTACCGGACCTGCGGCTGCTGTGCACGAATAACTTCGTGCTTAGCAGGTTGTGAATTAGCAACTACGAATGCCAATTGGAGAACGTACCGTACGTACCCTCCGGCGGTTTCCTCTGTCCTTAGATGGAAATTTACACGGCCGAGCAAAACCATTGGTCACCGCCAGAGGGATGCTAAAGCCGTTACAGTCGATGTTAAAACTGGATACGAACAATGCCGGATCAATTGAGAAGAGACATTCACGGACAGAGAGAAAGGAAAACGTTTCACAATTTAATTTATTACAGATATTTACAATGTGATTATTTTAATAACAAAGAAAAAGGGACGAGAAGCAGAAACTTAGCTTATGCCACACCTTATTACAATTACTACGGATATGCATCACATGGGCTCAGCACACTCTCACGGGGGAGGGCAGGGGAACGAACAATGAAGGAAACCTGATAGCACAAAGGCTACCTGCTCCCAAATTCCTCTCCTCGTGGCGCCAAACGTCCCGTCTTCGCCATCGAGAAGCACAAGCAGGTAACGACGATCCCAACACGGACCGGCAGAGTGAGGTCGATCGTCAGCACGGCAGAGTGAGGTCGATCGTCAGCACGGCAGAGTGACCCAGGCCAAGAGAGGGGCGCACGTGCTAGGCCAACAATCCAGGCAGAGTCGGACAGGCCCGAAGCCGACAAAGAGACAGGCCCAGAGTGTAACAATGCCGATGTAGAGGCTCAGTGGGGCGAGAGAGACCGGGCAGAGAGAGAAGTGTCCACGCGCTGAATGGGGCGAGAGAGACCGGGCAGAGAGCAAAGTGTCCACAATGCCCAAGAGCCAGCACAACTGCGACCGCCTGTGACCAAGAGCCTGGGCGAAGAGCATGCAAAAACCGTGACCGCCTGCGATGCCAGCCACACCCAAGAGAGAGAATCAATCTCTTTAAAATCCCTTTGTTCACCCTTAAAGGAGGAGAGTGGGGAAATATTGGAGGTCTCCTGGCTACCGATTGGAGCCTGGTGTTGGCTTAGCGGTTAGGGTGCCGGCTTGGGATCCTAGGATCCTGGGTTCGAATCCCGGTCGATCGCTGAATTAACGGCAGGGGGGTTGACTCAGCCTGTCATCCTTCTGAGGTCGGCAAATTGAGTACCAGCTTGCTGGGATGAATGATCCCGGTGTGTACCCCGGTTTAGAATAGGTACACCGTATCCCTGCGCATTGTAAGAGCGTGACCAAGGGTTGGTGTCAGGAAGGGCATCCGGCCATAAAAACATTGCCTCAAACAGGGAACCATGATTGTCATGGGGCCCGCAAGGCTAACCCCCGCTCTAGCGGGGAAAATGGCCTTAAAACGATCATTCATTCATTTATTCATTCCTGGCTCCCGATTGGTGAAGCCAGTAACTCCGCCCCACAAGTTCCCCCACAGTAACTTTCACCCTGATTGGTGGGTTTCTCTTCCCCTGCCCCACAAAATCTCTCAAAGGAAGTTTTATCTGCTACAGGGATGGTGTGCCTTTGAGCCTGGTGCATTAACTGGTAACTTATCCTTTTTAAGTGGAGGACCAATATGTTCTTTTCCCCCAACGCATGACATAATAACCTGAAATAAGGGGAATGATGGTCTGCTATGAAATGATGGTCTGCTATGAAATGATGGTCTGCTATGAAATAACTCTAAGATGGTCTAAGATGATGGTCTGCTATGAAATAACTATTCTAAGGGACCTATATGGTGGTTACCATCACTTTTTAGTGGTTTCTCAAAACCGCAACAATACGTTTATGTTCTCGGGCCCACCCACTCCTGCGATCCTCTTTAACTCCTTATTTCCCTGTTTGCAACTTGTTAGCCCAACTCTTGCCCTTTACTGAAGAAACGTATCTCCAATCAAAGTGTGGACCATGGCTTTGATCTCCGGTCAAAGTGTAGACCATAGTATTGATCTCTCATCAGTGTCCACCATAGTATTGATCTCTCATCAAAGTGTCGACCATAGTATTGATCTCCGGTAAAAGTGTTGACCATAGTATTGATCTCCGGTCAAAGTGTCGACCATAGTATTGATCTCTGGTCAAAGTGTCGACAATGCTATTGATCTCCGCTCAGAGTGCCGACCATAGCTGTTATCTCAAGGCATGTTGGACCATGTGACCTTCATCTGTGGAGATATAACAGGCATTTTGGACCATGTGGCCTTCATCTGTGGAGATACAACACAGGCATGTTGGACCATGTGACCATCATCTGTGGAGATACAACACAGGCATGTTGGACCATGTGACCATCATCTGTGGAGATATAACACAGGCATGTTGAACCATGTGACATTGATATGTGGAGATACAACACAAGGCATGTCCCCCAAACTGTCGTGGGGAGTTTGGACCTTTCCCTGCAATTCACTGCAAACCAAAATGACAATTGTGTGCGTTCCTAGTTTTGAAATGAGTTCATTTCTCACCACCATGACACAAACTTGTGAACGTGTTAGATTTTTAAACTCAAATGAAGAGAAAGACATTTGCACCTCTTGTTATTACTATGATTTTATCGAAGTATTTATCTTTCAATTGATCCACATCCATACATATCTAACGACGAGGTAAAAAAGATAATTTCGCGCTCTATGCTCCCATCCTATGCACAATGATCCGCAGACTTTGTCTCAATACCGTGGTATTTGAAAAGATGCATGCGGACCTTTTACCAAAAGCCTCATTCCATTTCATTTCAAACGATCTCGGGTGTTTCGTTTTTCACATCTTATTTCACTCTGTGAATTATCTTTCCTGCAGTTCTGGAATGTTCTGGCACTGGACGGCAGCAACTGGCAGAAGATCGACCTGTTTAACTTCCAGCGAGATGTCGAGGTGAGTTTTCCTTTTGCTATACTCCATGACTGTTCCTCGTGAGGATGTTTTTCTTCATCAGTTTTATCCACATCCATGTTTCGATAAATATCGATAAAAATTGCCATTAAAAGTCCAAAATCATCAAAGTGAAGTGTTTAACCTGACCGTGAGTATGGTTTCTTTGCTTATTCGCTGTTTTCCGTCACATAAAAACACTTCCCTTTTGGAAGAAGAATACCTCATTCCGCAGGTTTTTGTTTGCTTTATTTGCCGGGTTTGTGAAGCTTGTACCTGCGTTTGTGTGCACATGTAGGGTCGTGTTGTGGAAAACATCTCCAAGCGATGTGGTGGTTTCCTCCGCCAGCTCAGCCTTCGCGGCTGTCAGGGCGTTGGCGATGCTGCTCTACGGTAAACCACTGTTTTCCAAAATGATTTACATTTTTGGCCTTTCCTTTTCACAAGGTGGATGATATTTTCACAGTCTTATCTGTCTATCTGTCTGTGTCTTTGTCCCTTTCTGTCATTCTGCTATTCTCACTCTTTGTTACTCTCACTCTCTGTCACTCTCTCTTTCTCTCTCTCGCTCTCACTGTCTGTCACTTTCTCACTTTCTCACTTTCTCACTCTCTCACTCTCTCACTCTCTCACTATCACTCTCTGTCACTCTCTGTCACTCTCTCCCTCTCTCACTGTCTGTCACTTTCTGCCTCTCTCTCTCTCTCTCTCTCTGACTCTGTCTCTCCCTCTCTCTCGCTCACTGTCACTCTCTCGCTGTCTGTCACTCTCTCTCCTCTCTCTCCTCTCTCGTTCACTGTCATGTTGGATGATTAGGCCTGGCTCGCAGTCGGCGTATCCAATTCAATCAAAGGTGTTCAATGGGGTTGAGGTTAGGGCTCTGTGCAGGCCAGTCCAGTTCTTCCACACCGATCTCGACAAACCTCACTGTGTGGATCTCGCTTTGTGCACGGGGCCATTGTCATGCTGAAACAGGAAAGGGCCTTCCCCAAACTGTAGCCACAAAGTTGGAAGCACACAATCGTCTAGAATATCATTGTATGCTGTAGTGTTAAGATTTCCCTTCACTGGAACAAAGGGGCCGAGCCCGAACCATGAAAAACAGCCCCAGACCATTATTCCTCCTCCACCAATCGTTACAGTTGGTACTATGCATTCGGGCAGGTAGCGTTCTCCTGGCATCCGCCAAACCCAGATTCGTCTGTTGGATTGCCAGATGGTGAAGCGTGATTCATCACTCCAGAGAACGCTTTTCCATTTCTCCAGAGTCCAATGTCGGCGAGCTTTACACCACTCCAACCGACGATGGAAACTGCCATGGAAACCAGGAGAATGTGGCTGCTCGGGCATGCAAACCCATTTCATGAAGCTCCGGACGAACAGTTGTTGTGCTAACGTTGCTTCCAGAGGCAGTTTGGAAATCGATAGTGAGTGTTGCAACCGAGGACAGACTATTTTCACGTGCTTTGCGCTTCAGCACTCAGCGGTCCCGTTCTGTGATCTTGTGTGGCCGAACACTTTGCGGCTGAGCTGTTGTTGCTCCTAGACGTTTCCACTTCACAATAACAGCACTTACAGTTGATCGGGGCAGCTCCAGCATGGCAAAAATTTGACAAACTGGCTTGTTGGAAAGGTGGCATCCTATGGCGGTGCCACGTTGAAAGTCACTGAGCTCTTTAGTTCGGCCCATTCACTGCCAATATTTGTATATGGAGATTTCATGGCTGTGTGCTTGATTATATATACCTGTCAGCAATGGATGTAGCTGAAACAGCCGAATCCACCAATTAAAAGGGGTGTCCGCATACTTTTGGCTGTGTGTGTGTGTGTGTGTGTGTGTGTGTGTGTGTGTGTGTGTGTGTGTGTGTGTGTGTGTGTGTGTGTGTGTGTGTGTGTGTGTGTGTGTGTGTGTATGTAAATATCTGTAAATATATATGTAAATAACATATATTTATATATATATATATTAGGGTGGTCCTCAAATGTAAACATTAACTTTTCTAAACTGCTTTTCCATTTTTTTATTACACCTGTAGAGAGAACAAATTGGGTAAAATTTCATTTCATTTTGAAAACTTTTACCACTGTCACATGGCCCCTGCTAATCTGTATGTATATATATATATATATATATATATATATATATATATATATATATATATATATATATATATATATATATATATATATATATACAGTATATATATATATATATATATATATATATATATATATATATATATATATATATAAATCTATATATATTGTTGCGGATATGGGATTTGGCCTCCATCCATATCCGCTTGTAAATATTCCCCTATTTCCCCAATACTCCCCAACTATCCCCAATCCCCCATTCCCTAGTCCCATTGTCTGTAAACAACACTCTGTAGAACCGACCTTCCCTTTTTCCCCCATTAAATGTCGTGCCCAGGTTCACCGCATCTCACGTAGACAACTATAGGACATCTTGCTAGTTATTCTTAGTCTATGTCAGTTTAGGACTCGTTTCCATTAATTCTGACTCTTCGTTGCACCAGAATGTGATTGTATGGCACCAGTAGTGAGTTTAGGACCTCCCCATACCTCCTCCCATCTTCCTCATGAAACTACAACAACAACAACAACTACAACAACAGCGCGCGGGGAGTGTGCGTCCTCACTCCGGCTTGGTTAGCCGCCATTGCCCATGTGCTCCGACGGGGTTACCACGAAGGGGCTGACTGTCAGCTCCTCGTCAAGGGCGGAGCCCGGTAACCCCCCCGCACCCAATAAGAAGCGGCGGGCCGATTCCATCTGGGGCGGAGCTAACGAGCCGAGGGCGTGTCACTCCCCGCTGGATATACGCAGCCACTTACCGGAGGTGACGGGAGATGCGCCCCCAGCTTGGAAAGAGAAGTCGCCACCTCCGAGCGCTGAGAGACCTCCCTGCATCTTTTGGACCGCGCTTTATCCTGTCCCTGAGCCAAGGTGCACCTTGTGCTATCCATCGACTACCTGCCCTTCCTTGCCATCAATCCCTGTGTGAGTCAGTCTTGTCCTGTTTATCTGTGGTCTGTCGGGGCTACTATAAGACCGTGATTAAGTGCCCACCTTCCTATGCTGTACCTCTTGTCCGTGTAATCTAAACGTTCTGCATACAAATATTATAACCTCCTCCGGAGGTCTTGAGAACTGTACCCCTGGTGTCGTGTCATTTAACCCAGCCGTTGTGTCCTTTCCTTAATTGATTTAGCATAGCGCGATTTGGCCAACGTTCGAGTGGAATCGGGTAAACTGTGCAGACGCGGTCATACCAAACCGCTCGGTAAACTAACATCCAAAACCGCGTCTGTAACAATATATATCTATATATATATATATCTATATATATATATCTATATACAGTATATCTATATATATATCTATATATATATATATATCTATATATATATATATATATATATATATATACTGTATATATATATATATCTATATATATATATATATATATATATATATATATATATATATATATATATATATATATATACTAGACGACCCATGACCCGTTGGGTCAATGTTATTATATATAATTAAGGGGTTACCATAGTTACAGTGGGGGTCAAAGGTCAACCTATGGTGAAGATATATAATTTTCTCACACTTTCTAATAGAGAGGCAAAATGCCATATAAAACTAAATTTACTGGTTCTAATTGCTTTTATTTATCAATCCTCACATAGAAGAGCAGTTTTTAGTAATGAGCAGTGAGGAGAAGACCCCTCAGCCAATGATGCCACCCCGCAGCCAATGATGCGACCCCTCAGCCAATGATGCTACCCCTCAGCCAATGATGTGACCCCTCAGCCAATGATGCTACACCTCAGCCAATGATGCCACCCCTCAGCCAATGATGCTACCCCTCAGCCAATGATGTGACCCCTCAGCCAATGATGCTACCCCTCAGCCAATGATGTTACCCCTCAGCCAATGATGTTACCCCTCAGCCAATGATGCTACCCCTCAGCCAATGATGCCACCCCGCATCCAATGATGCCACCCCACATCCAATGATGTCGCCCCTCAGCCAATGATGTCGCCCCTCAGCCAATGATGCCACCCCGCATCCAATGATGCCACCCCGCATCCAATGATGCCACCCCGCATCCAATGATGCCACCCCTCAGCCAATGATGTTGCCCCTCAGCCAATGATGTCGCCCCTCAGCCAATGATGTCGCCCCTCAGCCAATGATGTCGCCCCTCAGCCAATGATGCTACCCCTCAGCCAATGATGCCACCCCGCATCCAATGATGTCGCCCCTCAGCCAATGATGTCGCCCCTCAGCCAATGATGCCACCCCGCATCCAATGATGCCACCCCGCATCCAATGATGCCACCCTGCATCCAATGATGCCACCCCGCATCCAATGATGCCACCCCTCAGCCAATGATGTGACCCCTCAGCCAATGATGCTACACCTCAGCCAATGATGCCACCCCTCAGCCAATGATGCTACCCCTCAGCCAATGATGTGACCCCTCAGCCCATGATGCTACCCCTCAGCCAATGATGTTACCCCTCATCCAATGATGCTACCCCTCAGCCAATGATGCCACCCCGCATCCAATGATGCCACCCCGCATCCAATGATGCCACCCCGCATCCAATGATGCCACCCCGCATCCAATGATGCCACCCCGCATCCAATGATGCCGCCCCTCAGCCAATGATGTCGCCCCTCAGCCAATGATGCCACCCCGCATCCAATGATGCCACCCCGCATCCAATGATGCCACCCCGCATCCAATGATGCCACGCCACATCCAATGATGCCACCCCGCATCCAATGATGTCGCCCCTCAGCCAATGATGCCACCCCGCATCCAATGATGCCACCCCGCATCCAATGATGCCACCCCGCATCCAATGATGCCACCCCTCAGCCAATGATGTCGCCCCTCAGCCAATGATGTCGCCCCTCAGCCAAAGATGTCGCCCCTCAGCCAATGATGTCGCCCCTCAGCCAATGATGTCGCCCCTCAGCCAATGATGCCACCCCGCATCCAATGATGCCACCCCACATCCAATGATGCCACCCCACATCCAATGATGCCACCCCGCATCCAATGATGCCACCCCTCAGCCAATGATGCCACCCCTCAGCCAATGATGTCACCCCTCAGCCAATGATGTCACCCCTCAGCCAATGATGTCGACCCTTCGCCAATGATGTCGCCCCTCAGCTAATGATGTCGCCCCTCAGCCAATGATGTCACCCCTCAGCCAATGATGTCGCCCCTCAGCTAATGATGTCGCCCCTCAGCTAATGATGTCGCCCGTCAGCCAATGATGCCACCCCTCAGCCAATGATGTCGCCCCTCAGCCAATGATGTAGCCCCTCAGCCAATGATGCCACCCCTCAGCCAATGATGTCGCCCCTCAGCCAATGATGTCACCCCTCAGCCAATGATGTCACCCCTCAGCCAATGATGTCGCCCCTCAGCCACTGATGTCGCCCCTCAGCCAATGATGTCGCCCCTCAGCCAATGATGTCGCCCCTCAGCCAATGATGTCACCCCTCAGCCAATGATGTCGCCCCTCAGCCAATGATGTCGCCCCTCAGCCAATGATGTCACCCCTCAGCCAATGATGTCGCCCCTCAGCCAATGATGCCGCCCCTCAGCCAGTGATGTCGCCCCTCAACCAATGATGCCACCCTTCAGCTAATGATGTCGCCCCTCAGCCAATGATGTCACCCTCAGCCAATGATGCTACACCTCAGCCAATGATGCTACCCCTCAGCCAATGATGCTACCCCTCAGCGAATGATGCTACACCTCAGCCAATGATGCTACCCCTCAGCCAATGATGCTACCCCTCAGCCAATGATGCTACACCTCAGCCAATGATGCTACCCCTCAGCCAATGATGCTACCCCTCAGCCAATGATGCTACCCCTCAGCCAATGATGCTACCCCTCAGCCAATGATGCTACCCCTCAGCCAATGATGCTATGCCTCAGCCAATGATGCTACCCCTCAGCCAATGATGATGATGATGCTACCCCTAGACGACCCATGACCCGTTGGGTCAATGTCAGTTTGAATAGATATGAGAATAGAACTAAAGCGAACGCTGGACATCATCAGGGAGATTATTTGGGCCAGCAAGCCATAAGGCTCACCTCTCCAGCGTTCTAAATCACTTACCTGTGACACGTGATTTCGGCCCTTATCTCCGATCACGTTGACGGAAATCACCACAGCATATCGTCAAGATCCCTCCAAAAGGCTCGTCTTTGTCACATACATCACGCAACGTGCGATCCACAGCCTCGAAACTCTCTCTCCTGATCATAGGACACTCATCCCACACGATGAGTTTTGTACTTCGAAAGAGGTCTGCGATAGTGGAATTTTTATCGATGTTGCATACGCCATCTTCCCTCGGTGTCAGAGGGATTTGGAACCTTGAATGCGCTGTTCTTCCACCAGGCATGAGGGTAGCAGCTATGCCAGATGAGGCCACCGCAAGGGCAACTTCTCCACTCGCTCTCACTTTAGAGAGAATCAGGTTAATAAGAAACGTCTTCCCTGTGCCTCCAGACGCGTCAATGAAAATCATTGATGACTGATTCGTGCGGATGTTGCTATTCGCGTCCATAGACGTGAGGTGTGATTCGTTGTCCGCGTCCGTAGCGCCGTCGGAGGGTTGATACGACATTCTTCCTGCAAATAGTATTGTGTTTGTGCTATCGTTTTGCCGATCATCAAATGACAAATAAATTACATTGTGAAAATTAAAGATTTCAAATAAACCTATTTAAAGTGTATGCGCATATAAATAATAAAAAAAATCGAAGAAATATCTCTCGGTAATTTCCTGAAACATATTTTACTTCCGGGTAATAATGTTGAATGAAATGACGAAGATATATACTGTATGCCTGTTATTTTAGGCGGTGTATTTTCGTATATCAACGTGGCGCGATTTTTAAAATATATCTCTGCAATTTCCCGTGTGTGCGTGAATGTTCTCAATTATTTCTTTTACCGAGTCTAAAACCATCGATAAAAATGAAATCAGATGGCGACTTAGATTGAAGATAAAGGCGTGAAACAGACTCAATGGCCTTGAAGATACAAGCCTTTCAGAATTCATTTCGTTCTATAAACGGAAACTTTCATCGGATTTTCTTCCCGTTTTTTTTCAACCGAGTCTAAAACTATGTTAGCGACTGTGAAAAATGAAATGATATATCGAATTTGATTTGAAATAAAACTGAGAGAGAGAGCAAGACACCATGGGCCTACAAAACAGGCCTCAAAGCTATGCGAGTTAATAAAATGGTGGATATTACTACTCTCTCAAAGGGGTAAGCCACGCCCCCGGACTGATCGAATGTTACATACAAACACGCAAGATTTCAATTTTATAATTATATATATATATATATATATATATATATATATATATATATATATATATATATATATATATATATATATATATATATATATATATATATATATATATACAGAAATTATTTCGGTTTGTTTCAGTTATGATGGCGAGTGCAAGTACTTCAAGAAGAGCAACCATAAAAAAGAACCATGTGTGGCTGATGGGCTGCCATATTGAAAAACTACCAGAAACTCGGCTCCCATCTTGCAAAGAGATTCTGCAGCGATACTTTAAGCTACATCATGCTGAGAAATTGGACATAAGCAGTGCCGCAACAACTGTTGTTCGTGAGACATTATGCATCTGGGAGAAAGCACGGATCCCCACTGCAGATGGGCGGAATATCATTGAAAAACTAGAGAGAAAAGTAGAACAATACAGATCCATCCTGAAAGGAAAGAGCCGGCGATCTGTCCCTCAGATAAAGAAAGAAGAGCAGTTTCAAACCGGTCTACGTGACTTATTTGACATTGCTCATGTTGATGTCCTTGATCTGATCAAAATACCAGCGGACCGTGAATTCCTTAAGGCACAACGGGAGCCAGGTCGACGGGGCTTTATGGTTGGTGTTGACAAGGTGCTAGCAGGAAAAGACGAGCGGACACATCAACGCGACAAGGTGTTGACTGAAAGAGAGCAGCATGAAAAAGAGAAGCAAGCAGCCTGAGAGGAGACTCTTGAGCTAGCATCATCAACAGACAGCAGTGCTGAAGCCAGTGATCATGGCGACTCTGCTGTTCTATCTGCTTCAAAGAGGCAGAGCCGAAAGCGTGCAAGTAGCATTGTTACACCGGACCTAACAGCAGCTCTCGACCGCACCAAGGTTAGCGATCGATCAGCTGTTCACATCTTGTCAGCAGCAGCCTCTGCTCTGGGACACGACCCTTCAGAGTTGGCCATCAACCGCATATCGATCAGGAAATCCAGGCGGATCCAACAGAAGACAATTGCAGGTGACATCCAGGCATCCTATGCTCCAAACACAAGTCTGGTGGTTCATTGGGATGGCAAGCTCCTTCCAGACGATGGGACTAAAAAAGTTGATCGCCTTCCTGTCATTGTCAGTGACCCACAAGGAACTGGAAAGCTTCTGGGTGTGCCAAAACTGCCAGCAGGAACTGGACTAGCAACAGCTGCTGCTGTTATGCAATGCCTCGAAGAATGGCATTTGCAAGACATGGTGGCAGGTATGAGCTTTGACACGACAGCCAGCAACACTGGTTCAGCACTTGGTGCGTGCACTATTTTGCAGCAAAAGCTTGGACGACCACTATTACATTTTGCATGCCGGCATCACATTCTGGAACTAGTGGTAGAGGCAGCAATGGCAGCATTCAAACCATTTCTTGGTCCATCAAAAGGACCTGAGATAGCCGTCTTCAAGCATTTCCAGTCAAACTGGAATTCCATTGACCAAAGCAAGTTTAAGCCAATGATGCCTGATGACCTGGACTCTGTAGTTTCAGGTGTATTTTTAAGTTGCAAAGAAGATGTCGTTTCATTCTGCATCCAGAAACTGGAATCGGGCCAACTACGAGATGACTACCGTGAACTTCTTGAGTTGACTATTATTCTGTTTGGTGAGCGTCCTCCGAGAGGATTCAGATTCATGCAGCCAGGAGCCATGCATCGGGCAAGATGGATGGCCCGTGTGATTTATGGAATCAAGATCTACTTGTTCCGTGATCAGTTTCGACTGACCCCAAAGGAACTCACTGGCATGAAGCGTTTTACAGCATTTGTTGGAGCAGTGTATACCAAAGCCTGGTTCAGCGCTCCATCTGCCATTGGTGCTCCCGCTGGAGACCTAGCTCTCTGAAAAGCACTCATTTTCTATCCTGATTCAGTGATTGCTGAAGCCACCAGAAAAAAGCTTTCCAATCACTTGTGGTACCTCAGCGAAGAACTGGCAGGACTTGCTCTGTTTGACGATAGTGTTGAGCTTGATGTCAAGCGAATGATAGTCGCTGCTTTTAAAGAAGAATGCCAAGAGAATCCTCAACCACGGGTACATGTGGATCTTACAGCAAAAGAAGCCATCGCTGCCAAGACTGTTGCAGATTTTGTTACTTCTGCCTCGCTGCGAATTTTGACTGCATTCAAAGTCAATACTGACTTCCTAGAAAAGGACCCTGGTGAGTGGGCCGATGACCCATCATTTCAGTCATCACAGCAAGTCTTGCGCGGTATTGCCACTGTCAACGACTTTGCAGAACGTGGTGTAGCATTAATACAGGACTACAATCAAGTCTTGACAAAGGATGAACAGCAGCGCCAGTACCTGTTGCAAGTTGTTGAGTGGCATCGCCATCAGTTCCCCGACGCAAAGAAGATAAGGAGGAAATAATTTACCACAGAACTTATTAATGAGGAATCAATGGTCTGGAGGACTCTTACTCTGTGTGTTTATGATGATTGTCATACATTCTTACTGATTGGGGATTACATCTGAGTGTTAGTTTATTAAAAACAATTTTGTGTGTCGATACTGAAACATTGTAATTTTCAACCCATGTGTGACAGTAGTAAATAAAGTCATATAGAAACCATCTTTGGCACATTTTATTTTTTCACAATAAGGAACAATTTTAGCAACAAGCACCTGAAAAAAGTCCAATTTTATTTTTTGGTGTACATTTGAGGACCACCCTAATATATATATATATATATATACACAGATATATCTCTATATATTGTTGCGGTTTTAGAACCCTCACTTTGTAAATAATACTTGTAAATATTCCATTATTAAAAGGTTAAAGGTCGCACCCTTAATTAGTCCATATGCAACATGTAGGCCACCATAGGAACTTTTGTTATTTCCTTATTATGTGTCAGACAAGGCCGTGTTCCCAATAGTTGAATCTACGTTGCATCAATTAAATAAGAATAGGCCCTTCCGTTCATTTTGCAGCCGCTCTCTCCAAGCTATGCCATTATGCGCCCCTACAGTCGGGGCTTGTCTCTCCCCAAATTGTCACGTGGTTTGATTAGCAGCATTCGCTGCATTGAGCCTTCGTCGCCTTAGCGCTCGCTCCAAACGCCATTGAACATGCGGTCTCAGGCTGAGGAAAAAGGGGGCGGGACACAAGAACGAGGTGTGGCCACGTCAACTCACCATCAAGGGCGGAGCCGGTGAGCCCTCGCCAACCAACAAGGTCTGAGGTGAGCTCACTGCGGGCGTGGTTTGATGAAGCGCGCATTGATCTTTGAGCGCATTATATAAGCGCATGTGCCAAGCCCTTTGGAGGACTGCGCCACGGACTGCTTATTGTATGGGACTGCACGGAGAAAGCTCGATTACCACGGACCTGGGGACTTGAGGAACTGCGTGAGGGAGCTCGTTTGATATGAACTGCCTTTGACACGGACTGCCCTTTGATACGAACTGCCTTTGATAAGAACATTGATCGGGAGAGAGAGAGCGTTGGCACAAAATACGTATTACGTACGCTGCATCCCAGTTCCCCCGATATCTGTAAGGTCCGCTCGCGGTCAACTACAACGACGTGCTGCCGGCCCGCTTCCATCACCACCACGGCACGAGTCGGGACCAGACGAGGAGCTTGGACATCTGCTTGGACCTTCCTCCCCTACCAGCTACCATCCCGTGTGAGTGTGTCTGTTTGTCCTGGGGTCGTTAAGTTAAGACTGTATAGGTAAGCCTGCCCTGTGTCCTGCTTCTTCTTCTTCGTCCTCCTGTATATTCCTTTCGTTTCCTCTTCTTTTGCTTGTAAATAATTAATAAACCCACTCTTTGTTCTTTCCTTACTCTGGTTTCCTCTTATCCGATCGTTTTAGTCTTTTCTCGATTGAGTACCTGTGGCACGATTTGGAAACCGCTCAGAATCAGGTTTAGTCATTTGTTAACGGCTCGGACCGCGGATTGCTAACTGCTCGGCATTTACCATCACGTCCGTGGTACGAGCAGGAGTTATTTCCCTGCTTTACGGTCGGGTTAGTAAGTAGGTATTTGGGACTTCATTGACCAATGACCCTAGCTAATACTGACCGGAAGGAGCGTTATAACTTCTCAGGACTCGGGTCAGTCAGTCACGGACAAGGGGATTAACCCCCCCTTGATAAGGGGAGCGCCGCCCTCCGAATCCGCAACAATTGGTGTCTGGGAGTGGGATTTGAAGCCCGAACCAAATTTGAATATATCTGAAAAATTTGGTCAAAATTTCGAGCAGCCAAAATTTTGTATTAAAAACCAAATTAAAATCGTGCCATGGATGATCAAGGCGATCGGATGCCGGTGGGGGGAAATGAGGGGGTAGAAGAGGAGATATAGCTAACCCAAGACCCCAGGGAAGAAGTGGGAGAGATGGAGGAGGAGAATGAAGAAGGTGCGGTAGCAGTGGTTGCAGGCGCACAAAATGGCGGCGCCTCGCACATGGCGACGAGGGCCGCGCCCGCTGCGCAAGCGGGAGGGATAGATATGCAGGCCCTCATGGCGCAGCTACAGGCAGTCATACAAATGGAAATGGGAAACCAAATTGGGGGGTTAAGTAGAGAGATGGGAGAAATGAGGGCCGATAATAAACAAATGGAAAATAGACTGGGGGAGCAATTGGGAGGTCAAATTGGGGGGTTGAGAAATGAATTGGGCGATCAAATTGGGGGGTTAGAAAGGAAATGATGGGCCCAATTTGAGGACGTGAGTGGCGAAATGAACGAGGGGTTAACGAGGGTGAAAAGCAAGATGGACACCCGGGAAAATCAAATGAAAAGAATGAAGGACGGGTTAACGGGGTTTGAAAACAGAATGGGTGGCCACATAGAAAAATATGGGAGAGACATTGACCGCAGATCGGGCGGAAAGGTTGCGGGGGTACGCGACGAGGTAACGCTGCTCGAGGAACGCGGGAAAAGCGAGGTTGAGCAAAGCGAAGTCACGTGGACGGGTATAGAAATCGTGACCCAGGGTATGGGGAAGTAGGCGACCGCCGAAGTAGAAAATTTGATTTTATTAACGCCAGTGGTCGTCGAGAAAGAAGAAAAGAAAAGCGAAGCAATAGTGGAAATTGGGATTCAAGAGACGGCAGAGATAGAAATTAAATCGAGGGAAGAAATGGAATGCACTCAAAGTCCGTGTTCGCATCCTGATGCCGTACTTGCTAATCCTTATAAAGATTTGCAGGTGTGTGTGAAGAAGAGGATCCCGAAGGTAAGCCGGGCTGTATATGGTGTTAAAAGATTTTGCAGAAAAGTGTTTGGCGCGAGAGGGTTCTTCGCGCGCTTGGGATCCCGGCGTAACCCGGGCGTTCGTGGATGTCCTTTGTGTGCTGTGCAAGAGCGAATGGTGCACGTGAGCGAATGGCACCGGAGCACGAGTGCATTACAGAGAGTGAGAATGAATGTACGACAGAGTCTGAAAGTGAGGGAGAATGCACAGAGGAGTGTATGTGTGAGGGTGAGAGTGATACAGAGTGTGAGTTGGTTGTGGTGAGTGTGCTAGGATGCACACCTGAGTTGGTTGTGGTGAGTGTGCGGGAGAGCACACCAGAGCGCGTGATTGGGTGTGCGATAGGGGATTGCACACCCGTGGGTAGGTGTGCGCTGAATGGTTGGATGCAAGAGTGCACCCCCATGAGTGGTACGGAGTACGTACCGGGAGAGTGTGCACAAGAAGGGGCGCGAGAGAGGTGTGTAACTGAGTGTGCCTGGGTGGTGTGCACGAGAGAGTGTGGTGGCGGAATTGACAGAGTGCATGGAATGCATGGAGTGTATGAGAGGCGTTGGAGCGCCGCGTTTTGTGAGTGTAGAACGGAACACGCGGTGTGAGCATGTGAGTCAGGCATCGACGTTAACCGGGTTAGCGTTTCGGCCGACGTATAGCCGACGCGAGCTCTCGGGGCGTGGTGCGCTTTGTGTGCTGCGGGGGCCGGCCGGGATCGGTGCCGCGTCGCTCCTGCATGGAGCGCCGTGCACGATTCGGGCCGGGCTCCGCCCTGCACGGTCAATACCGCGCTTGGTTAGGCGAAGCGATCGGCTCGGTTCGAGGGGAAGGAGAAGGGTTCGGAGCGGCGCCCCCTTGTGGTGGCGGCGCTCCGGCCGGGCAAGGCTGGGCCACTGCGCATGGGAGCGAAAGGCCCTGCGTAAGGATGGTGCTTGGAGCCTTGGTCCAACAAAACCTCCTCCCCTGAATCATAAATGCCGGACGGACCCAACAAACAGGGGACTGACCATCCGCACGGATAGCCCGCTTTTCAAAGCCGAGCTGTGAAAATGCATTACCGCACCCGACGAGGCTCAGAGTGGTGAACGGATAGTGATAGTGATGATGGCAAATGGTATCTGATGTAGTGATGGATGGTAGTTTTACCATTCACATTACTCATTTTTGGGCAAAGGAGCAGTAGTTTTATGGGGTTTGGCGGCGCGAGCTAGCCAGGTAGGGCTAGGTTATTGATAGGATGTAGAAATATGACTATAGGTGACCAAGAATTAAGTAGTGACAGTGTACCTGAAGTGGGGACGTAGAGTAGATTAGATGGATGATAACGACGTGGGATGTGCATAGTTTAATGGGATGACTGGGAAGCACGAGTCTTAGAAGGGCAATAGTTAGTCAGATGATGCTGTGTGTATGAGCTTGAATTGTGTATGAGCTTGTGTATTGAGCAGAGTATTGAGGATGTGGGTGATTGTGCATTGAGTGATTGACTTGCAAGGTGTGCAAGTGAAGTACAGGTGTATGGAGAATGGTTGGATGGAATAGATGGTCTGGAGTAAATGGAGGATGGAATGAATGGTGTGGAGTGAGTAGTGTGGAATACGTGGAGTGGAGTGTATGGTGTGAAGGAGTGGATGGGGGAAGGATGGACCCCTTCACGAACACCTGGGGAGGGTAGTTTAAAAGTAGGTAGAGGGAGTCGGTAAATTGTGGTTGGATATTGACATCTGTGGTGTGGAAGTAGCAGGGTACTGCTTGATTGGTGCATGAGTAAAGTGGAATGGCTGGGCGTGTGGCCTGTTCGTGAGTGTGGTTGGTTGAGCACTCCGCCACTGGTAGTCTGTCGGCCAGCTGAGGCCGCAGGTAGGCTCTGGGAGCCATGTAGAGTTCAATGGGGCCCGAGGATCCAGAGAAGGACCTGGGTAGCCCGACGCCAGAGAGGGCGGGTAGCGGGGTGAGAGAGCCAGAGGGCCTTCCCCAGGTAGGTTAGGGTGAGGAGCAGGTAAGCTCGGGTGGCAACTGCAGTGGCGGAGGTGTGCAGGTGAGCGGACCTGCTGGGAGAGCCACACGACCCAGCCCTGAAATTGTGCAAGGGCACAGAATTGAAAACTCGGGGGAGTGAGACCCCAAATTGGTGTGCGCCACAGTATGTTCAATGGGAATTGGTTTTTAGAACCACATAGAGTAATGATGGCCAATGGATTGGCAGGGAAAGACCCCAGGTAGTTTAAAGTGTTAATGTAATTTAGAAGATAGATAGGAGAAAATCTCTTCGCACCATCCGCATCCACTCACCTTAAGGTGATAAAACTCCACACCACATTTTTTGCAGACATTTGGAATGTAAGACGCATCTCGACGTGGGGGGACATTGTTTGATATTCCATCTCTTCCTCCTTGGGAGGGATTGATGATGAATTTGGTTTAGAGGGGATGGGAAAGACAAGACGTAGCGACGAATGTGTAAATTGTGTAAATACGGGTAAGGGCAAGGGTAGGGTAGATGACATGGGGGGGTGACGTACGCTAGGGACGAGCTTTCTCGGTTCGCTCTCCCGCGCCCTTCATGTCTGCATTATCTTGTTTTGATGTGTACCCTTGCGCCCCTGCCCGCTGATCTGCTTGTCCTTCCTTCCCCACTCACGGACCCTTGTTCTTTTGTGCCCGAGGGAAAGTGTGCAGGTGCTGCAGTTGTGCGCCCGCACCCTTGCTGCCTGCCTGCCTGCACTGGTACACCACTTATGGACCACACGTTCTGTGGCCTGGCATTTGGCTGGAGCGGACCATTGCTGCCAGCAGCATCTTGTTTGCGGACCACGGTTTTAAGTGGCATCGATGCCATGCAGTGGACCACCTAAGTTGGCCCTGCTGGCCAGAAATAATAAAAAGCGGACGCGGTGTGTGCCCTTTTATTAAATAACAACATCAAGCAAGAAGACAGCCAGAAGCATCGGCCCAGCAGAGAAGACATCACAAGGCATCATTTATTATTTTAAAAAATGGTTGTTTTTGTGCCTTTTTCATTTATGGTGCTTTTGGTGCATTGATTATTTTTGGTGCTTTTGGTGCATTTTATGATTTGGTGCATATGGTATGGTGTATCGGTGCAGTGCATGGCAATGGCATTTTTCCTCTTTTCAAAACATCTTTTTCTTGTTTCCCACAAAAGACAGGTCCTGGGTGACAGTTTGTAAATAACTAGTGTACTGTAAATAATGCTCCCCACCGGCTAAATGTGTAGTTTCAAAATAATTCCGCAATTCGGTTAGTCTGTGGGTATGAGTCAGTTAGGAAGGATGCAACGCAGCAGGCGGGACATATTTAGTGTTAAAACTGTCGCACTCAGGGTGAGGTTAAAAGTAGAGCGTAACCACACCGAAGTGTCACACTAAGTTAAAGTTGTTTCGGCCCAGGACGGGCCTGGAGGAAAGGAGGGTGCAGTGTTGCGGTTTTAGAACCCTCTCTTTGTAAATAATACTTGTAAATATTCCATTATTAAAAGGTTGAAGGTCGCACCCTTAATTAGTCCATATGCAACACGTAGGCCACCATAGGAACTTTAGTTATTTCCTTATTATGTGTCACATAAGGCCGTGTTCTCAATAGTTGAATCTACGTTGCATCAATTAAATAAGAATAGGCCCTTCCGTTCATTTTGCAGCCGCTCTTTCCAAGCTACGCCATTATGCGCCCCTACAGTCGGGGCTTGTCTCTCCCCAAATTGTCACGTGGTTTGATTAGCAGCGTTCGCTGCATTGAGCCTTCGTCGCCTTAGCGCTTGCTCCAAACGCCATTGAACATGTGGTCTCAGGCCGAGGAAAAAGGGGGCGGGACACAAGAACGAGGTGTGGCCACGTCAACTCACCATCAAGGGCGGAGCCGGTGAGCCCTCGCCAACCAACCAGGGCTGAGGTGAGCTCACTGGCGGGCGTGGTTTGATGAAGCGCGCATTGATCTTTGAGCGCATTACATAAGTGCACGCACCAAGCCCTTTGGAGGACTGCGCCACAGACTGCTTATTATATGGGACTGCGCGGAGAGAGCTCGATTACCACGGACCTGGGGACTTGAGGAACTGCGTGAGGGAGCTCGTTTGATATGAACTGCCTTTGATACGAACTGCCCTTTGATACAAACTGCCTTTGATAAGAACATTGATCGGGAGAGAGAGAGCGTTGGCACAAAATACATATTACGTACGCCACATCCCAGTTCCCCCGATATCTGTAAGGTCCGCTCGCAGTCAACGACAACGATGCGCTGCCGGCCCGCTTCCATCACCAGCACGGCGCGAGTCGGGACCGGACGAGGAGTTTGGACATCTGCTTGGACCTTCCTCCCCTACCAGCTACCATCCCGTGTGAGTGTGTCTGTTTGTCCTGGGGTCGTTAAGTTAAGACTGTATAGGTGAGCCTGCCCTGTGTCCTGCTTCTTCTTCTGCCTCCTGTATATTCCTTTCGTTTCCTC